>NW_023396717.1:0-157353 GCF_011125445.2 Fundulus heteroclitus | reverse complement strand
TACTAATACATAAAAGTCAGATCGCTAACTTCACACTGTTTACATTGCAATGGTTAATGTGGTTTCTTCTTCAGCCCCTAGATGGAAACACAACACATGAATTGTACATACTGTTCAGTACTTTTGTACATTACTAAGTTAAATTCTGAAATACAATACATTTGGTTACACAATAGAACAGTTGCACTGTGGCTATAAAACATACAATTGTTATCTACTATTTCTGCTTTGAAATCACTGTTAGCACAGTCTGCAATATATTGCTCTCATGAATACCATAGCGATATTCAGATCGGCTTATACTAACGCGTCTGCACTCTGTTCACATTAGCCAAGCGTGCAACAATGCGTGTGACCAAATCACGTTTGGGCAAGCCCTCCCAGAGCCCATAGAAATTAATTGCTGTGTTCAAAGTTTGAGGGGAAAAAAGACTCTTACCATGATTGGGTATGGGAGTACCTGGGGCGATTTTCAACTTGACTGGAATAGCCCCAATGGGCAGGGCTTCTGGTTGGCAGTGGCTGCTGAACATTACAGTGATATTCAGGCTGCTGATTGGACAATATTATTAAGACTTATATCAGCAAAATAAACTTCTTTCCCTCTCTTTTTTCATGTGGTTCAGAAAAGGCGGCGGCATAATGTAAGTCAATCTTTAAAAGAAATATTTAACTTAGGGCTGGGCAAGTTAACGCGTTAATTTCGCGTTAATTCATTACACTATTAACGGCGATATTTATTTTATCGCGCATTAACGCATGTTGCTCACATGCTTTCAGTCAGTGTCAGTCAGCGCGCGCGCTGTCACGGCAGCACTCTGGTGCTCCCCCTCCCCTCTCGTACATGGCTCAGCGGCGCCAGCCAACCAGCACGCAGGCTCAGCCTGGCCCGCCCACTCAGCTCTCACACAAACTCAACACACAAACAGCTGAGAGAGACCGCAGCAGCGGAAAAACATGAACAGGGGAAGTAGCACCGTTTGGCTTTATTTTAATACCATAAATGAAATCAAGCTGTATGTTTTGTAAAAAGCCGGTTCATTTCAGTGGAAACACAACAAATTTATCTAAGCACGTGAAAAAATGAAAACGTACAGCCACAGAAACGGAGAGAGGAGACGAAACTTCTGTCATTGCCCCGACAGACCCACAGACGTCACTGACTGAGGCGTTTCAGTCCTCCATGGAACATCCAGGTAGATCAGTGGTCATCTTCAGAAGCAGTTCATGTTAACTTTCAAAGTAGATATTATCTATCATATGTTACTGGAGCCCACACAGAAAATGTAATTAAGACCTTGAAAGAACCCAGTACATATATTAAAAAGTGTTATTTAAGATAAGATAACATTAGCTAATCCTTTTTTTATCCCACGACGGGGAAATTTATAGGATTAAAGCAACAGGCAGGTGCACACAACACAGACAAAATTACACAAGGATTGAAATATATAAGAGGTGGATTAGCGAAAAAACACTGAACATAACATTATTGTTATTATTATTAATATTATTATTATTATTATTATTTAATTGTAATAATAAAATAAAAACCACAAAACCCAAAAGGTCAACAGTTTCATGATACATCAAGCTTAGGGACTGGCTAATATACAGCAGGTCAAAAAATAAGATAAGTGCTACAAATGTTAAAACACTCTTGTTCATATGGCAGCAGAACATTAATATAAAAGTGCTCTTTACACTACTTTTGAATTCATTCTTGGAGTTTGCGCATACAATGCGATTAATCATGATTAATCAGGCAAATTATGCGATTAATCGCGATTAAAAATTTTAATCGTTGCCCAGCCCTAATTTAACTATACATTGTACCATGTATCCTACAGATCAAAGAAAACTGGGGAATGATGTCAATGTAAGGAAAAAAAATGCTGAGCTCGTGTTACCGGGTTTTGTCACAGCATTTTGCTACCATGCTTTTCCTTCCAAGTGTCATAACCAGGGAACAAAGTGTATTCATTGATGTGTACTTGAGCCTTTCATATAGTGTATTTATCGAACATTTTTTCAATGCCTTGTCACAGCTGATAGACCGGAATAGGTAGTTAGGATCCCTGGAGTAGCAACTCTAAATGATTTGTTTTAAACCTCTGTTGCTCTAAAACCACTGGGGAAGTGGCTTAACTGGTGGAGGCGAAAGTTTGCTGGTGTCTACCAGATCTTGAGTTGATCAATAAAGGTTGACAGCTGTAAAAAAAAATATGCCTCATACAGCCCCCTCAACCCAGTTGGTGCAAATGCTTTATTAGGGGAGTAATTCTATGTGGCACTGAAGATATGCTGTTAGGTGTCCTAAAACAGCTTCTGACAAATAGTTTAGCTCACGCCAAAATTAAATTATCAAACTAAATCTCTATTGACTCAGCTCATGTTTCGAACAGTGAATTTGAACTTTTGCCATCTTGGAGGCGATTTAGGGTGCCTTGTTGAAGAAGGAACATGTATAACAACTCTGCTGTGCCATATTCCACTAAACTCCTAGACTGGAAAAAGAATAAATGAGCTGGTTAATGCAGATCACGTTTTAGTTTTAATTATTATGATGAATGTTTATGATGTGTTTTATGTGTTGTTGTATGGGAGGCATCTGATGGATTATGTAAATCAAATTTCCGTTTTTATGCACAGTAAAGTTTGATCTGATCGTATCAAGGGTAGAGCTGGCATGGACCTCCCACTTCAGTCTTAAGTTGAGGTGTTGTAGACTACCAAGACATCCAGTCTTTCAGTACACTGTTGGTGTAAGGCTCAAAGCCATGGGGAAGGTTGACAACATCCAAATTGCACCCTGGCTTGTCAGCACTGTTTGTTAAATTATAAGATAAGATAAGATAAGATAAGATAAGATAAGATAAGATAAGATAAGATAAGATAAGTTAGGCTTTATTGATCTCACATTGGAGAAATTCACTTGTCACATCTGCTCAGTAATCAATAATCAGAAGAAGGTGCCAAAAGTAGGACTAGGTGCATCAGTTATATACAGTGTGTCCCCGTTTATACAGTGGATCAAAAAAAGAAGTAGATAAGAAAAATAAGAATAAAAAAAATACAAAATAGAAATAAGGCAGAGGATGTCTTATGTACATTCACAGTGACTTATATACATATGTACTGACATATATTCAGGTGGCAATAGCAGCAGAAGTCACTTCTTTCAGGACTATTGCACAGTGTATTAAATATCACATCTAAAAGTGGGCTTTTCAGGTTATAGCTTGATTATAGTACCAGAGGTTTTAGAAAATGAGATAAAGGTCTTCAAAAGATCATTCTGTTGATCTCTGCATTTATCCTGCAGTTGAAAGCTGTAAAGATATCTTAAGTTGTACTTTAGTCCTTTCTAACTGACTCACTCCTAACTCATGACAACTATGACAGCAGACCCCATTTAGCTATTGACAAATAGTCTATGTAGTTACACAGACAAGGCAATGCGATTCATTATTATTTCATACTTTATGCAGCAAATATTAATGCAGGGCTAATGTGTGGTTTTGTGTCTTTCTCAAGGTCACTTTGATAAATGGACTGGAGATGCCAGGGACTGAACTACTGGCCTTCCAATTGGTCCATTAACACTCTATCTTCTTAGCTACAGCTGCTCTATCAGCTGTGGGTTTTGGCCAGGTGGCTGGACATATGTTCCTGTAAATGCTGTTCGGTTCATATTTGTCACATTTAATGTCACTCCAATGACAATAAAAGCTGGCTTCATATTTCTTAACCATTTTTCCTTTTTCAGAGAATATAATTTTGAAGATATCTTTGAATTATTTATTTTAAAAGAAAAACAATTTTGGAAAAAAAGTCATGACATTGTTCTGGTAAAGAAAGGTACAGTCATGTACAGATTAGATACAATTTAACTTTTAATATCAAATCAATATGTTTAGAGAAAGGAAAAAGTGTGATTTTCTAATGATGAGCTCATTTATTCGGGAAAAGACAGCCAAAATCACCCTGGACTTATCTGTAAAAGAAGAAGAAAAAAAAACTGCCAAAAATTAAAATGAACTGTGAATGACCAGATTTTTGAGGGGTTAATTTCAACATGCACACTATAAGGCCTGATTACTGCTAGTTGTGTGGACTCAACAACTCTCTTAATTAGAACTTTTCTAACAATATGGAAAAGGCTAAAAGTTCTTAAAAGCAGGATATCATAATAACATCTAAAGAAACTCAAGAACAAGAAGCAAAGTTTCAAAGTTATTCTGAGGGAGCATCAATAACCCATCCAGGAGGTCACAGAAGAACCCAGAGCAACTTGTAAAGCCCCACAGACACCTCTAGCCTCAGTTAAGATGTTCCTGATTCAGAAGTAAGAAATGTAATCTGTGACCAGGATCCAAGGCCAAAAGGCCACAATATCTTTTTCCCTTGATAAATATTATAATGGTTTAAAACAGTTTTTTGTATTTAATCCAGTTTTCACATGTCTGATATTAAAATGTTTATCTGAAACATTTACAGACATGTGGCTAAAAATTAAACATCAACAGGCAGAGTTAGGGCCACAGATGTGATTGCTAAGGGTGTCAACTGGTAAAGGGGGCGCAAATGCGACAAAAAGAAAAAGAAAAGAAAATCAATAAACAAAGCAAATGGAACCAAATAAATAATTGTATCAATGTGAAGCCCTGACTGATGTCCCTGTCTCATGCGTTGTAATCAAAATAAGAACTCAGAAACTATAACCTGCTGCTGTTGTTCCCCATGTTAATGGACCACTCATTGCTGTTAAACAATGAAAATTGCATCTGCTTACAAATGCACCGTAGACAGCTGTTCCAAGGTTAGTAGGTGAAGTTTAAATGTGATTGTTTCCTACAGTTGATCTGGATAACATTAGCAGGCGGTTCTGTTGTTGCAACACACTGAAGTTTGCACGCGATTGGTGCTGGAGGAACTGTTTACCTTATTTAACAGCAGAATAGGTAGTGTTACTGATTGTTGACCCCAGGTTATTTTACTGAATAATGTGGTGATTCTACTGTAAACTTCTGTAGGAGTGACAAGACTCATGAAACCATTATTATATTTACCATATTTAATCTAAAAGACAAAGAAAGGCTTCAGTTCAGTACTGTTCTTTTACACAACAACGCTGATGTCATTTCCAGACTTCCAAGAATCAGAGGCTAGCTTCAGTGTTGTTTTCCACCTGAAACAGCCTTCAACGGATCTTACATCAGCCTTCTATGAGTTTAGCTGCTGAATGGTTGTTGGACTGGATTTAACCCTTGAATTGGCCAAAGAGAGGCCATATCAGCTGTAAGACACATTATAAATGTCACAATTTTTTACTCCCTATTAGTCTCATTATAATCTAGAGGTTTACATCCTCTTACTGGCCAAAATAAATCAAAACGGTTTACTATTTTAACTTTTAATTCATATGGAGTTGTTAAGTGTCAAGGGAATTTTAGTTGTTGCTTGGTTTCTGTCACGGTTGATTTCCATAATTTTCTCTTTCATAGAAATAAGTCTGCCACTGGAGGAATAAACTTGCATTTATCCCTTTTTTTTCAAATGATTGAGCAGGACAAAAGGCTAAAGATAAAGTTTTTCAACTCCTCTCTAATCTGTTATCTTGTATGAACAGTATTTCAAAAAACAATCTGTTTGTCATGTCATGCGGCTAAAAATAGGATAGCAAATCTTTGAATTAAATGGTAAAGAACTGTATTTTTGCCCCATTTACACATTCCATGAAAGTAGCTTGCAGATTAAATTATTTGACCATGTCTTTATTGCTGGGTCATTTGGTAGGAATATACCTCTCTTTATCGGGTTGTTCAATGTATCACCTTATCTAATTTTGTTTTATGTTGAGGACCTGCTTTTTTTAGGCTAGCTTTGTGAAAATAAAGCTAAATTGCCTAATAATGTTACTTTAACTGTTGTGTGACTTTAAAGGTGTAGAGCAACCTCTTTTAGTCAATAAATCTATAAACTCAACTAAATAACTGTGCTATGTTGAACACCGCCTGTGTTGCAGCTGCATATTTAGCTTGTACAGGGGAGCAACATGTCAATCTGATCAACATCTGTCCTGGACAGACGCACTGAGGAAATATTAAACACATCTGTCCACACATGGTTGCTGTACAAATCTTTTTTAATACGCCAATAAAATTAACAAACTTTTGAACTTTTTTAAACCTCCATAGAGATAGAAAATGATATGAACTGTAGCTTCCAAATAGATTCTTTTTTTCAATTTTAAAGCAGTTTTGCCAAATATCTGATCTCAAAAACTCTCTAATATAGAAAACCAACAGTATCAATGTATAATTCAAAAACTTAGAGTTGTCTGTTCTTAAGTAGTGAATAAAAAAATGTATGCTAAATGCAGTTTACACACGGGGTAGAGACTTCAACCATATATATTTGTTCAGGTTTTCGACAGAACATATTAAAGCCTGAATAGCCTGTTTGCATAATTTAAACTTTTCTACCAGCAGTTGACCTCCAATAAACACATGGTAGTTCCAATAATTGGAACAAACAATTATTGTTTTTAGGTTTTTAGGTTTTGTAAAGATTATGAGATATCAGTTCTTTGCTTCAAGGTAAAAACCAAACATAAGCCAAGACATTGGCAATGATACAAAGACATCAGTTGGGAAATCAAGCAATTACTTTCAGTTCCTCAAAGGCTCACTTCTTGACAGTTTTTCATCTAAGTAGTTGGATGATTTCTGCCTCCCCTGTACATCATAGTAACAGCGGATGTCTTGCCTCTGTGAATATGTCAAGATGTCAGTGGCCTCCACATGAAGAGAGAGAAAGAGAGAGAGAGAGAGAGAGAGAGAGAGAGAGAGAGAGAGAGAGAGAGAGAGAGAGAGAGAGAGAGAGAGAGAGAGAGAGAGAGAGAGAGAAATTGCCCTTTAGAGCCAGTCTGTCAATCCAGGTATCAGTCAATATCAGTGTCCAGTAATGGAAAGGCTGATTTACAGAGCGTGGATGCTGCCCAACTATTGATTTGTTGAGTTCTCGCTTTACTGAACATCCAGAGAATAGAAGAAAAGAGGAGAAGGGCTATAGAGCATTTAATACCAGGAAAAAAAATTAACAGCATTATAGTGAAATTCTACAAAGACTGCTTATGAGAAAAGAAAGAAAGGGAATGATAAATATATATATTTTGGCCAGATTGAATTTGAATCTGCAAAATATTCATTGTGGTAGTGGACACCACTGGATCCCCAAGGCTGGTAGAGATGACCAATACAAGTCATATTGGGCGTGAGACCAGTGATGTGCATACATCAGAAATTGGCACAAAAAATGGTAAAACTTTTTTTCGGCAGAACGATTACAAAAAGAAATTCTGAGTTAAAACCAAAAACATAGTAGTTCTTTTTTCCTCAGAAAGCAATGTTAAAAACTACTTACAATACTTGAAAAAAAACTAAATAAATGTACACCTTCTTTGAACTTCATATGTTGGTCCATGTGTTTGCTGTCTTCTTGACCAGCCTTGCAGAGCTGACATTGTACAATGCAATAAACTAATAGAAATGTTTTTTTTATGGCGTACCCAATCATTTATTAAAACATGATGAATTAGCCTATATAGAAATATAAAACATGTTATTGTGTTTTTGTCCCAGTGGGATCTCCACATGATTGTGATATTGTAGGAAATTATGTAATAGCTTCATACTGTCGAATGAGATCTAGTATCCAGTTGTTGATAGCATTAAAATATTTCTCCCAATTCATATCCATGGTTCTAAGTGTACCTCAACTGGTTTGTCCTGTTGTACAGTACAAATAAAGTGTAACTCACCCCCATGTAAAAGCATATTTCCTCGCCCAGACAAATTTAAAAAACTCCAAAAAAGTGGATGGGGGCTGTGGCAGCATGGTGGGGAAGCAAACGCAAGCTTGATTTGCCATATAATCATGGAGAGTGAACAGATTTGTTCTGGTAGTTACGCCACGGTTTGGTCTTTTGAGGTTGAAGGAGGCTTTGTGGAGCCCAGCAGGCCAGAGCCTTATCAGTTTGAGCTGCTGACTCAAGGCGCTGACTCAATGAAGCCTAAAACCGGTGCTGCTGAGGCAGTGGAGGACACGACCAGTCCAGTTATATTATCATATTTATTTCCCGCTTTGTAATCCAGGATCACTGGCTGCTTTGCGCATAACGATTCATTTGTAGACACAAAACATAGTTGATCTTCTCTTTGCTCTGACTGAAGCAGGCAGGTTTCCATGCAAGGGAAGCCAGAGAGGAAAGTTCACAGCAACCGCGGTGAAGTTAGTTCTAGGTTGGACAGTGAAAATG
The DNA here is from genome assembly GCF_011125445.2 of Fundulus heteroclitus. Lineage (NCBI taxonomy): Eukaryota > Metazoa > Chordata > Actinopteri > Cyprinodontiformes > Fundulidae > Fundulus > Fundulus heteroclitus. The sequence goes on along the minus strand of NW_023396717.1, from coordinate 149,030 downwards.
AGCGCTCCGCGGCTTCAGCTGCATCTGCCTCCTGTTCGAGCTGATACAGGGAGGATGTTCTGGGGCCGCCGTCAACAGCCAGTGAATATCCAATGTCCAACCCAAAACTAACTTCGCCATGGTCTCACACCAGCCCCTTCCTGGCTAACCTGACAACAGCCAGCTGCATGTATCGCTCCGCCTAGCTCCTTTTACGTACATTTGCCAATAACACAAAAGAGTTGGTTTCCAGTCACTTTTTGAAGAAGAAAAAAGTTGCTTGAGGGTTTGAAAAGTGCAACAATGCTCACTATGGAGGCACAAGATGGAGCTGGTGTTTTTTTTTTTAGGAAGGCAGAGCTGCCGATGTGACTAGAACAGAATTACGTCAGGTCAACCGAAAGTAATGTCATTTGAAATTCAATGCAAGACCACCATTTAACCCTAGGAGGGTTCCACACTGACGATTTCAGACATAAAGGCATGATTTCAACAAATATACCCTAATTTTTCAAAAATAATGACCAGGATATGTAGACAGTACTACAAGAAAACAATGTCAACAGTGTATTGGCAAAAAAAAGTTTATTTTGGGGTGAATTACCCTTAAGTTCAAAATTATTCATTCTCTTAGCTGATTTAGGTTTAAAAGAATCTTTTCATTTCACCACCATATTTCTCCTTGTGCTGCACAGTGGCAAAGTTAGTAGCACTATTACCTTTCAGCAAGAAGGTCCTTGCATGTTCTCCATGTGTGGGTTCTCTCTGGGTACTCTGGCTTCTTCCCACAGTTCAAAAACATGATTGTTAGGTTAGTTGATATCTCTAAATTGCCCTTATATATGAGCCTGTGTGTATGTGTATGGTTGTCTGTCTCTATGTTGCTGTTTGACCAGCCGGCGTCCTGTCCAGGGTGCACACTGCCTTTCACCGGGTGGATTGATGAATGTTTCTTCTGGCCGGATGTAATATTAGTTTTCTGAAGTAAAGCCAGAGGCCAAACTTGAACCTGGTAGGAAATCTGTGGAAGGAGCTACAGATTAGGGTGATGGCTTGCATTCATCACCAAACATCAATGGTCAATGCAGTTAGTTATTTCATTGTTATCAAACCATTACTTTAAATTTTTTTTAAAAACAGTCCTCATTTTTTAACAGGACCTGGCCATACATCAGTTATTTGTTGAAAAAAAAGGAAACAGTGATTCCATCAAGTTCCAGTATTTTATTGAGAAACAAAGCAGAGACAAAGTAATCACACCCTTGGCTAGGCCACAGCCTGCACCCTGTCTGCTCCCAACCCTGGTCTCCTCCGAATCTGCCCCCATTGTCTCCTCACACCCTGCTATATTGGCTGCACAAGCAGATGTAATATCTCAGATCCAAACATTTTTTAGTGTCACACAGAATATTCACAAGCTTTGACCTTTGCAAACCAAGGGGTGAGTGCAGCTGTTCCTATGTTTTTGAATGAGGTAGGTCAGAGTTGATCTTAGGAACCAAGTTGTTATTTTTCCATTCACAATCCAAAACGTCTAGAGGTATAGGGTTTGTGAACCTAAGGTATTCAACTCACCTTGTACCAAAGGCAGTTTGTTAATAGGTTGTGATAAGGTCCATCAAAGTTACAGGAAAACATAAATTCTAAAATAAAATGTAACTATCACATCTGTTCACTCATGGTATCTGATTTATTTGACTTTTGATTTGTCAGCTTTCACATTCCATTTTGGGTCTATTTAGGGTTATGTTTTTTGAGCAGGCCTATGTTTCTATAGGGAGGGGCTCCGGACATATGAGTGTGTATATATGTTCCTAAACTGTGACTTCATGCTGGTCTCTGGTTGGTTTCTTAAATATTCTCCTCTGGGCACAGCTCTCTTTGCTCATGACCAATCAGTGCTTTTTTGTGTCACTCCTCGTTCAATCAGCCCAATTCATCATACCTGTCAAAGTCACACGCTTGGGAGCCTAGATGCACAGGGGCAAATGTCCCTCACACATGACACAAACAGAAGAGTCAAGACGACAAAACAGGGCAGAATGGCAACAGCGAAAGAAAATTTGGTCATTTATTTTCAAAATAACAATTTCATGAGCCTTTCTCTGGAGAAAAAAATGGATAAAGAAAATTGGACCATACTGACCAGGAGCAGGCAAGGGACAGTGGACAGATTTATATTCAAGTAGGGTTTTTCTGTTGTGTTTTAATTCCTAACTTCCAGTTATTAAGAAACTTTATTTTGTTTACCCTTCATCTTATAGATTGGAGATGGATGAGGACATGAAATAGTAAAACTGTCTGTGCTGTTGCTACTGCTCAAACAAACCAATTTATCTGCTGAAAGCATTCTCAGAATCCTACAAATCCTCTTTGAGTCTAATGCAGAGAACATGCAGGTGCTACTGGCAGAACTGACTGCTATAATTCCCTGCTTTCTGCTCTTCCTAATAAGGCCATGGCTCCGAAACTGCTTCCTTTAAATTCAGGTGCACAAATGTTCAATAAAAACATGAAAAGAGATCACTTTGATCTATTTCATAAAGTCTTCATTTGATAAAAGTGTAGTTTAGAATTACTCTAATGTTTTTTGTTCAAAGTTTTGTTAATAGTGATAGTCCAACCTACTAGTCAGTTACCCTATGGTTCCCTTGGACCCTTCAGCTGCTTTGGAAAATGCCTCTTGCTTAGATCCAAAAACTAATCCCCAAGGTTCTCTTCTTATTGGCCCATCGCCTGTAGAACAGTGTTACATAATATTAATTTTCAAATTCCTTATTAGGTCTTTGTCCTGTATTGCTACAGGTTCTCTTTTGCACTCTTCCAGAATGTCTTTCCAAGCCCTGCTGCATTTATCCTTTTTTTTCTTGCATCACCACAGCCTCTTTTTCTTCTCATCTCCTCTGTTTCCTCTCTGCTCATGTTCTCTAAAGTTTTTTTTCCTCTCGCCAGTTCATCTGCTATTCACCCCTTGTCTTATCTGTTCTCCTCTCTTCCAAACCCTCATCTCTTCTCCTCCAGGACTTTCTTTCTCTCCAATCTTCTCAGAATGTCTCCAGACTTCCGCTGTCATTTTTACTTTTGGCTGCCTTTCCTTTCTCAGTTTCTCACCCCTTGCCTTCTCCTCTCCCCATACTCCCTCTTGTCATGTCCCCCATGTGGTTCATGGATTATTAATCATCTTGTGGGCTGGAGTGCTGCTGTGACACTTTCTAGAAGTGTGGCAGAAAGTCATCCACTATAAATTTGGTTCAAAGAGACCCCGAGGGATTTTCCACTGGATGATGAACTTCTCCTCTCTGCTAAGGTTAGAGCATTGTAATTAACGAACTTAGAACAAAGTATGGATCAGCTGGAAGGGTAGCAGGGATCTACTAGTATGCATACAAACTAATCGAGTACACATATTGAATCTGGCTGAAAAAAGGAGATATTTGAAAATGCTGAACCTGCTTTAGTATTGAGTTATGACTGTCAGTTCTGGCTGACTGCAGATTGTCTGGCAAGAAAATGCTGCAAAACAATAGAAAATGTATGAGAGTTTGGAGAGCAATTGCCTTTCACAGATAAAACTCCCCTATAGGATGGAGCGGCTAAAGGTCAGCCGTATTGTTTCTAATGATTATGAATGTAAGCTAGATTGTGTAAAAGTTAAAAAGGAATTTGTGTGAGGACTTGTATGTTTTCACATCCTCCAGCCTTTTTCATATCAAATGGTTACTTTTTATTATTTGGATATTTTTCAGCTATAGTCAAAGATGCCCAGAAAAAAAAAACCCTGCAAGTTGGTCAGCACGTGATTTTAGTGTCCGACCTGACACCATGGCTGGACCTGCAGCCTTGTTGGTGTTTATCTTCCTTAAGGTGGAGGTCACTTGGTGCAGCTGCAACTTCATGTGCAACACATTGAATCGTCTAGTTACACACAAATACTACACAAATAAACTTGCCTTGCCTTCCATTTGCACATATTATGTTACAACTGCAAATTTCAGGTCTCTCTTGAAAATGAGATCTGGGCTCTCAATGATAATACATAAATAAAGTTTAAATAGCAAATGATGAATTTTATCAACACATATGGCATCCCCATTGATCTGATGCCCCAAAATAAAGTTTAATACAAACACTTGACTTCAGAAGTCACTTAATTTGTGGGTAAAGGTACCTGCGTTTAATTCAATGTTAGTGTAAATCCAGCTGCTCTATAAAGATCTTGGAGGTTTGATGGAGAACATTGCTGAACAGAGAGAATAATTTCAGGGACTTGGATGAATAACAAAGGTCTTGATAAAGGGATACAGTTGTGGAGGTTTTTAAAACAGGGCTAGGTTATAAAACAATATCTCAAGCTTTGAACTTACAATACATTGTTCACTTCATCATCTGAAAACAGAACTAACATGGCAAAACTGCAGACCAACCAAGATGTGGCTGTCCACCACTGACATGATGAGGAAGGAAAGCATTAGAATTAGAATGAGAATCAGCTTTATTTGCCAGGTATGTGTACACATACAAGGAATTTGACTCTGGATTGGTCAAGGCTCACAATGTGCTTACTTATACATCAATACACTACACAATCATCCAGTAATAAAAATCAAACAGTCTGCAGTATATAGAAAACACATATGGACACATTATAAACAAGGGGACTATAACTGAATGGTGCAATAAGCAGAGTGCAAAAGATGCAGGAATAAGTATTATTTCCATTGATATTACTGTAATGTATGTCGGAGGCGAACACACACATACAAACATACATGTCCACAGTTTGATGAGTGCAGAGAATGGGAATGCTGGAATAAATGAATATAAATGTATATAAATATTATATACAGTGTTATTTAATTGATGTAGGTGGATTTGGTATACAATATATACAAAATGAAGAGCACCAAAGACAAATGTGGTAACTCTGGAGGACCTACAGAGATACAGAGCTCAGGTGTAAAAATCTGCTGACAACAACTATGTGTTGTGCACGCCACAAATCCAACCATATTAGGATATTGACAATGGACATGTGCAGCTAACATGGGGGAGTGATGGCCTAGTGTATCAATGATAATAAGTTGGTACAAAGGGCCCCAATGTGTGCAAGAAAGTATCCCAAACACCATTACGCTACCACTATCATTCTGCTACATTGATACAAGGCAGAATGGATCCATGCTTTCATCTAGTCCACACCAAACACTAGTGTCAACAAGATGAAAGCAAAGGTCCAAATGTTGCAACTGAAGTTAAGCCTTGCTGAGCCAGGAACATGGTTTCATCGTTTTCCCATCTGTTACTGTCTGGTTTTGGTGAGCCTATGTAAATTGCACCCTCATTGCTAGCTGACAGGAGTTTTACCTGGTGTGATCTTTTTGTTGCTGTAGCTTATTTGCTTCAAGGTTTGATGTATTGTGTTTTCAGAGATGGCAGTCTGTTTGTAGCGAGCAGTTATTTTAGATGATTGTGTTGGTCTACAATCCTCAATCAGTCTGGGCATCCTCTCTGACTTCCACCATTGATAAGGGATTTTGTTCCTCACAACATTCACTCAGTAGATATTTTGTCTTTTGTTTTAATATATTTTGTAAATCCAAGTGATCCCTGTGTTTAAAAAAATCTCAGTAGATCAGCAGCTTCTGAAATACTCAGACTAGACTTTCTTGCACCAAAAACCTTGCTACATTCAATGTCACTTAATGTGGGCAACATCTGTGCTTGTACATGTGATTTAAGCGTTTTAATAAACTCATGTATGTGACATTTTTCACATTTCTTTGCTTTTTGTCAGTGATTACCATTTCACCTGGAAAGAAATGATCGTCTGACCCATTTAAATACAAATTAACAATCATTAGGTGCTTTGCGTTGACCATTTATGGTTGAATGTGGGCGTGTAGAAGGCAGAACATGAGACAGAACCAGGTCTGCAAATATTCAGATACACCTGTGATCTATGAAGAAAAAGTGCGTGCTGGTTTGCATGTGCATGGATTTAGAAATCACAAATAGTTTTCTGCACATTCAATTTAATTTTTTTTTGGCATACATACGCTTTTAGTATGGATTCTACACAATGTTTTATAAATTCGTAGAAGCAAAGATCCTTTGCTTCAGAGACAGCATGTAATATATTTTTAAAGAATGAAAGTCACTGCCCTTATTGTACTTCACTGTTGAATATGCAGAAGCTTTATCTGATTTTCTACACACAATATGGTACTTTGTCTACGTTATATATTATAAAAACACTTCTTTACTACTAAATGTGTCAGATTGTTTTTGTCTAAACTACTAGCTTCTCCTAGGAATAACAAACAATTTTGATCAATAATATGCAATAGAGAAGATAAGTGTTCCTCTTTGAATGTTCTATCTAAACATTTATGCAAATATAGTGCTTATTCCATTACTGGTTTTCACTGTGCAAAGACATAGATGAAGTGAAGTGGCACTAAAACTCAGGTAAGGATTTTTGTGAGCATCTAGTGCAAGCAACACCATGGAGGTAATATGTCCTCAGCAGATGTGCTGTGATAGTCAAAAACATTGCAAGTAGGAGAAAACTGTTCTATTTTCTGTAAATCTGTTAGTTTTTATCGAAATACATTGCAATGCTTAAAGAGGACATGAAGGTGGTTGATGTGAAAGAAGAAGATGGGGATAGATGGAGACAAATGACTTGCTATGGTGAGCTCTGAAAGGGAAAAGACAGAAGAAGAAGCCATTGCACTACTTAAATCACAACTAAAACTGCTAACAGCACCATTGTTCCTGATGACCTCTGACTACTGTCAGCACCTATAGGTAAAGGACATATAGCAACCTTTCAAACTGCCTGCAGTTCTCAGGTTTGTCTGATAGTATTACTACTGCAATTAATTTGACTTGGAAGTTGGAGCTCAGATTTGTGAATGACACACTCCTGATGGTGCGTTCTATATGGAAGTCAGGAGTTAGTTATATTCTCTAACAGGTATTAGCAGTACTAGCCAATAACAGCATTTCTTTAATTTGATATAGATACATTAATATTAAAGTCAGTTTATTTCATAAATTCAATTTATTAAGTGAAATTATGTTAAACAATGTTTTGCTAACAACAAATGAAAAGATGACATGTAAGATTACATTGTTACATCAGACCTCTATTTGTTTTTTATAGAATTATAACCTGATACAAATCATTTGTTTTCATTTTGTCCTGGCTGTTTTGTTGCAATTATCTGCAAATGGTTGGAAATGTACTGCTTTGTTGTTTGCTTGTAGTATTTTCTTTTTCTTCACTTCGCTGATATACTATTCGGCATTGGTATGCTCTGCTGGACTTTGGTTTGGAGTTTTTGAGACTCTTGTGATTTATGTTTCTGTTCACTTTTGTGCTTATTCAGGTTCTGTTTAGTTATTACTTCCATTTTCCCACCTCCTTTTGTTTTTTATTCAGTCATTCTCTACAGCAACCCTCCCTTAGCTCACTATAGCATCCTGCCTTCCAGCTGCTTTTTAATTCAGTTAGTCAGTCACATTTGTTCCCACTCCAATAATCAATCCTCCCAGTATATATGGCGTTTCTTTCTTTCATTCATTTCTTGCCAGTTGTTGCTTTTTTTTTTGGGTTCCTGTCATGGACCTGTGTTACAGTATTCCATATTTTGTGTTCCATATTTTGTTTTATTGTTTGGATTTCTTTGCTGCATTTTCTACTGTTTATGTGAGCTTTAGACTCATTGTTTTATACATTTTTTACTTTATGCATTATTCTGCCTGCTCCCTGGTTGGGTTTGGGTCTTCCACCAACACACAGCAATACAATAATGTTAGAGCAGACCACTTAAGAAAGAGAAATGGTTAAAAACCTTATGAAAACCGAAAGTAATGATAAAATAAAGAGCTGGATTATTTGATGCCTCCGAATAGTTTATATTTTATTCATAAACTGTAAAAACATTGTAGACATGATTGTCTTAAATGTAGAGTGCACAATTTTTCATGAAATGTTGGATAGAAATGGCCAAGTCCCTTTTTGAATAACTGTGCAACACCATCTGAACTGCTCTTTCGCTCCTTAGGGGGATCACGTGAAAAAATCTCCCTAATCCACTCTGGTCTTATGGCTTTCAACCAAGGCCTTTGTCTTCTTCTTATAAACGTGTACGACAGTTTGCTTCTTGGGACTTTCAACCATTGTCAAAGTATACGGTGAGAGCAGTTGCGCTACGATAAATGGCTAACACTGAAGCTTACCGGATACATTAACACTAAAAGTGTGCATGTGCAGCCAGCAAGCGGAAACGTGAGCACGTCACAATGATTGACATGTGGGGCAACCAATAGACAAGGGATCCCCCGAAACTTGAAGCCAAAAAGATTGTCCACAATACCTTTAACTGAGAAAAGAAGATGCTGATTGCAGAGCTGGCTTTCTTTATGCAGCCATGGCAGACATTGGCCAGATACCAGTTTCAAAGTATTCAAAGGTGGCACCAAAACATTACATTTCAAGGCACATGTAAGTCTCATGTCTTTATTGTCGAGTCACAAGTCAAGACTAACAAGTTCCAAGTTAAGTCCTATGGTTTCAATTTCAAGTCATTAACCAGTCATAATGAGCTATCCCTGAAACACTGTCAAAGAAAATGAAATGTGTTTAATTGTTACAATGCATCTAAACAAATGGTTGTATGTCTTTGTTGAAGGCTGTCAGCCTTGTGATAGGCTAACAACTTGTTCAGGGTGTACCTTACCTTTTGCTTGTTGGCAGCGGAGTTAGGCTTCCTAATCTGCCTTACAAGACATTAAATATGATATAGCGGAGGAAATTAGATGAAGGCAATGATGAAACAGCCATTTAATGGTGCTAAAAAAACATAATTTACTTGGTAGAGTCAAAATTGTATAAACAATCACCTATTTTAAGAAACAAATAAAAACCCTTCCAAGTGTTTCTTCTCATTAATTTATTTTTATCAAACTTATAGTCAATGGAAGAAAATATCCTTTTATTCAGAGGTTAATTCTTCTTTAAACCAGTTGACACAAAAACATATGCTAGAAAGCACGAGGCATGTCTGAAAAGCCATAAACATTTAACACAAACTAAAACATAAACCAGTGATAAGTTCTGAAATGTAGCTTGACACAATTCACTGCTGTAATTATCACTATGTGGATGACATAGAAGACCTTCTAAAGTTGGTGCAGGAAAAAGATACAAGTAAAGATTCCCTAAACTGCAAGCTTGATTTTAGGAGCCTAGGATGCATTGCATTTACAGAACAATAAATTACTCAATCATTTGTCACTCATTTGTGCTTGATGGGGCTTCACCATGATGCCACCACAGCTTAGAACCTGCTCAACTCAGGCACTGGAGGCTGGCACACCTGAAACCCTGATGGTTGCTCAGAAAAGTGGTGGAAGGGTGTTCATTTGCATTGCCCTGAATAAGTATTTTGTCCTTCTGATACATCAAGATATCAGTGCTGGAGTGGACCAAGCATCCATCCTCTGCTTTTTATGGAACACAGTAAACAGCCTACTATCTTGATCAAGTTCCTTTTGTTCTTCGTCAGCAGAAAGCAAGTTTCTCTGTTGCTGCAGCATCCTGCTGGATAATTTCTGAAATAACAGCGAAACAAACAGAAGCAGGTCAGATGTTGATGAGACAGTTGGTGAAACAGAAAAAAAATGTATTTAAGTTTGAGCAATCAGATTTCACTTGTTGTGCAACCTCCACCTCCAGACTGACTAGGATGTGGTGCTCCACCCAACACACCTTGGCCATTTTTACATTGACAAAGATCCCAAGAAATCTGTTTAAGAATTCCTGGAGACTTCTGACCAAGATGTTCAGGAAACTGTTTAGATTTCATCTTCTAGAGATTGTGAGAACCTTCTCCCCCTCGGTCAAATCTTTTCCTTTAGTGTGTCCAACAACTCTTAATAGATTCCACCCCCATGCTGCGAATGACAAGTCTTTGTGTCCAGCATTTTCTAAAACTGCACAGAGTTTTGTGTAGTCATACTAAAGAACAGCTTTCACATGCTTTAAGAGTCCACCAGCCGGGACTCCTCTGTGTTTTTTACAAACTCTGCCTTAAAGACATCTTCAAAAGTTGCGCTTGTGTGTGGCAGGGAGCTGAGTTTAGAAGATTTTGAAAGAGAAGGAGTTGTTATTTTTGTTTCTTTCAATCCATACCTCACTGCCGGTTGCAAGGTGTGTGAGAAACACTGCATGCGCTGTTTTTCTTTTGACATAAGAGCATTGATTTCCTCCTGATCTTTTATTGTGTGGTCAAGATCTCCGGGTCATCAAGAGGACCTTCGTGATGAGTCTATTCTCCTTGATCAGTAGGGAAACAACATACTCTGAATGGTGTGGACATGTTTGCATATAGCTATGTTGCGTGTAAGCCTTTGAAGCGGTTTCGTGCCAAAACACTTGAGTTTAACTTGAAAGCTTCTGTAAAAAGTTTGCAGTGACACTAAAGAAACCCCTTGATTCCATTTTACAATCAGACTAAATGTTCACAGTAACAGAAACATGTTCTGTACAGCTTAAATGGGTTCTTAATTTTGAATGTCTCTCTGCAGCAAGGTTATCTAATTTTGAGTGTAAGGTAACTTTGACTCACCGTCTTTGTGTTGCTTTGAATGTTGAACAAAGTTTGATGTTGTCATTTCTCTGCTGGTAATCTTTGAATCTTTTTATATTGGAAACCTTGTAATCTTTGTAGCCAAACAAAATTACCCATGGAGACATTGTTCCAGTATTGCTTGTTCACTCGATGACCAGCTCATGACCTTCCTCTAATGTTATTGGGCCTGGGAAGATGACCAGGGTTCTCTCTGGTTATATAAAGCACAAAGTATCTCAGTAACCCCTCCCTCACTTGTTGCTGCACACTACCTTTGAGCTCAGTGAGAGAAGGCTCCTACGATTTTCCTGTTCGTACAACAAAGATTCAGCTTTTTGGAAATATGAAAAATTAAAAGGAATGAAATGAGTTCCAGCCATCACTCATAGGTAGAACTGTATTGAAAGTACATTTGACTTGCTTTGAGAGACATGTCTGTTAGCATCTGGCTGCAGTGTAGATACCAACCAAGTAGCCCAAATATTTAACGGTTAACATCTGCTTATCCCACTTCTGGTACTCCATAACGAGCAAAGACAAAAAGAAATGATATTTTCTGCTAAAAGTACTTAAATTTAATGTATGTTGGGCTGCTGCTAGTCGCAGCAGGTGGTTCAGGCACCCCATACGGAGGCTAATCCTTGACGCAGCTGTTCTAACTTTGATTCTCACCATGGGCCATTTACTGCATGTCTTCTTCTTTGCTCGCTGCCCCTTTTCCCGCAGTTCTGCAAAACTGCTAATTAACTCCTAGTGCCACAGGAAAGCTTTTTAAAAAGTGTATTTTCACTTAAATCTATTTGTACAGATCAACATAACAATAATTGTATAGATGTCATTACTATCCTTGTAATAATCAATATGTTGTATATTTTAAAAGGACTTGAAATAATTGTAGCTTTATTAGTTTAAATGTATTTGTTAACATGGAGAAACGGATGTTTTTTCACAAGGTCATCATACTGTGACAATCTAATGAAAACTGTAAACAGAGGCTCTTTATTTACAGGCCCTCCATTTTTCTTCTTTTCACAGTATTTATACAAATTTAATTTGTTGACAAAAAATTAAGACATCAACTACAGTTTTGCCCAAACCTTTTAAATTCAAGAAGCTATAGATTTACTGTATTTCATGTTAATGAACGGTGTTAAATGGCAGCCTCTGAGGGATTTAAATTATATAAAGTGCAGAGTGAGAAGTTTGAGGATGAGACATTTGACCACTTATTCAATCATCAATCCCTCTGACACTCGCTGTTCTAGGACTATGAAGGTTCTCTGTGTTCTTTCAGGTCAGTCAAAGGGCTGATCGTATTTATTATAAGCATTAAAAGGAATCAGTGAAATACATCAAACCACTTTACATAAAATATAACTTTGATGATTTCTAAAAGTATTCAAACGAGTGTTTCTAATTGTTGTTGTTTTTATGGCTTGTCTTCTGTTTTGTTTTTTATGCTAGCTGGGCCTGGGCAGAGCCTTACATCTGTGCTGGTTCAGCCCATCTCTGCCTTCCTTGCCAAGACTTTATTGTCTTCACCATCAGTGGGACGGGGAGGAGATGCCTGCACACCATTGTTCATGCCTCCAAACAAAGGTAAAACACAAAAAAATGCCATGCAGAGCTACTGATGGAATTGCATGATCTTCTAGTTTTTAATATTATTCATCTTCAAAAACTACTCGTCAAGAAGAAAAAAAATCAAACTATAAATATAAAAGATCAGTGTTTTGATCATACTGATTCATTTGATCAACTACACCAAGTTTGCATATTTGTTTCAATGAAAAATGCTCCAAGTGTTATTGCAAAGGAAATCTTTGACCGGGTGTGGTAATAGCTTTCAGTTTGTTACAGACTTGCTTGGTGAGTACACACATTTATTTAGAGCATGGCTGGCAGATTGAAATTGCTTTGGTCAGCTCTGGGTGCAGCTGCAGGATAATGAATTAGGGGGAGTCGCCCTCATTTGGGTCACAGTTGGAACTTTGGGTTGAGTCCATTGGGTGGGTCTTTTTTAGGTACCCTTGTTCATTTGGCCTTAGTATTTCAGGAATATATATCTCATTCATCCCTGTGTTGAGCATCAGGCAGAAAAAGGAAGCGAAAAGGTTTGGGAAGCTTGTGGCTACACATCATATATCCAACAAATGCTAACATCTTTTCTTAACACGGTTTAATGCCCAGCATCATATCAAATGTGAGACCATTTTTACCGTTATACTCAAAAATAGCACCAGCCTACCATCCTGTTTAAAGCTGCTGTGAAATGGAAAGACATTTGTGCATATCAGTTGTTATTCCACTTGTCGGAATACCACTAAATAAATGAGTGAAAGAAGTTTTTGAAAAAATAAATGTATTATTTCATTGTAGTACAATAATGCCTTTCTTTACAATTGCTAAATGATGATCCTTTTGCGTAAGATGTTCTAAAGATGTTCTACAATTTTTGTTGACAGACTTGCAAAGTAGTTAAATAAATGCTTATCAATATCAAACTCCCCACCACCTTCAGCTCGAATGTGCCTCTGATACCATCCCTTTGTCTTTCACTCAGCCCTTTATTCATCATGATCTGCTGACAGCGTGTTCCCTCATTCTACGTGTGTACGGTCCATCCATTTTCATTTATTCCCCAATAAATCCAAGCAGCTGGTCATTGACTGGAAAACAGCACACTGCCCTTTTCCAGTGCTGCTCAGATATCAGCAATACCCACATGTATGCCCATGTCTGTCACTGTTTTGCACCCGTGCTATCTGAAGGAGTCACTCAGAAAATAAGTGACACATCCCCCCAAGACCAGGGACAAAAGTATTGATCTTTTAGTGCAGAGATGGATCATATGTTTGCAGCACTCTGATGTGTTGTTTTCTATTGGAAGCACATGTAAGCAGCTTTGATTGGTGTGAAAGGACAGTTCATTGATTTCTGGTTATTTGCAGTGTCATGTTGTGAGACCTGGGTTAGATGCTGCACTTTTTCTAATAAGGTTTCTGCCAGTTATGGACTGAACAGTTAGAAGTATCACAAATGCCCCTTCTCTGTGAGCACAGTGTGGACTATGCCTAACCTGCACGAAATAAAGCTGCAAGGTAGATTTCTTAACATGTTTCCATTACATCAAATGAGTCTTAAATTTGGAGGAGGGGTTGGGGTGGGGGGGAGTCAGAGACAAAGGGGAAGACAAAGACTAAATGTGAGAGAGATGTAATCTGTCTCAAATCGATTAGCTGCACCCATGGCCACACTTGGGGTCCCGCTATCATCTGTTTCCATCTGCCTGCCTCTTTTTAAGTTGTTTCTTTCTAATTCTTTCTCACATTTCTTTCCTTTTAATTCCAATTCAATTAAAGGTGGCTGCATTGGCAGGCCACTGTTTAATTGCTCAGGGTCCTTCTGTGGAGATCAGCAGACCTTAACAAGATGACTTGGTCAACCTCCGTGTTCTTATTTCTCTGTACATGCAATGTGTAGTGCCTCAGTCGTGTGAAAACTTTTTTCATTTTTTCTAACATTTTCAGCGCAAACTTCAATGCACTTTATTTTGATTTTATGTGAAAGGGCAACACAAAGGAGCTTAATTGTGGAGTGTAAGAAAGAAAATAAATTGTTTAAAAATGTTCTTCAAATAAAATCTGAAAAGTGGGGCCAGCCTTTGTAGTCAGACCATTTTAATGTAATACACCCAAATAATGTGATTTATTGTTGAAATAAATTGTACTGTTCTGTGAAGTGATTAGAAAGTCGTTGGAATACAAACCTCATCATGAAGACCAAGAAACAAAGCTGACAGGTCAGGGATAAAGTTGTGAAGAGGGTTAGGTTGTAAAAAGATATCCCAAGCATGATGAGATCAAAATTGACCTACTGCCAAATTAAAAACGTTGCGTGATGAAAACCTGACACTTCATCCTCAACACAGATTCCCCTCTAAACTGGTAGTGGCAGCATCATGCTGGCAAGATGCCTTCATTCACCAGGTAGAGGAAAGGTGAATTAGGCCCACTGAACGCGGGAACTGACTCAGAGGAGACTTTTCAGAGTTAAAGTTTAAGACCACTTTGTTAATGCTAAAATTCATTGTTCTTGTTTGTAATGACAAAATCTGGAAGATTGTAGTACATAGGACACTTTTCAAGTCATTTAATTTTAATTGAAGTAAAGTCAGAAGGCATGCTCATGCACAGCATGTGGCCGGTTGGATTGTATTGACTGAAAAAGGCTCCATTTATTGGTGGACACTGAGTTGCTGAGACTACACTGCTCATGTTAGACAGGTGAAGTTTGAGCAGCTAAAACAGTTTAAACTATGGGTAGAGTGTGGGACACTAGTGTAGTCCAGGCTGAACCAGCTGAGGGTTAAATCAAGCTTTACAGTTGTGAAGATGGATGTGTAGAAGGTGTTGGAACAGTGCATCTGTGCACATCCAACCTAGGGTTCTTGTCCCAGGGGGTAAAAACAAATGGGCACAGCAGAGTCAATGAGTCAGAGGGTGTGTATTTATTTCCATTTTGTGTGTGTGTGTGTGTGTGTGTGTTCGGTGTGAGTGAGTGAGTGAGTGAGTGAGTGAGTGAGTGAGTGAGTGAGTGAGTGAGTGAGTGAGTGAGTGAGTGAGTGAGTAAGAGAGAGAGAGAGAGAGAGAGAGAGAGAGAGAGAGAGACTGATTGTTCAGTAGCACCCATCCAACAATTAGTCTTTGATGGTGTATTTATCAGCCAGTTCAGCAGAGCACTGTTCCAGGTCACAGGTGTCATGGAAAGACAGGTGGTGGGGGCAGAGCGTCTTGTTTATATAACATCCAGGATAGTTTGAGATTACCAGCCTCCAAGGCCAGCATCGGGCAAGCCAATTCAGATAGCAACAAATTATTTTGTCTCAGGCAGAGTGTGAAATTTTTCTATTTGCCTTAAAGTCTTTCTGGTACTTCTCAGTGGCTAGTCCATAACAGCCAAATTTGTGGTCTTTCCGCCGTAAAGCGAGCTTAGAATTTCCCCAAGATCAATTCCAGTCACCATTGAGTTCAGACCGCAGCCGGCATGTGATGCTGTGCAAAGATTGCATCCAATTTACAGTTTTGCTCACAAAGCATTTGAGTCTGGGTCAATTTAATCCTTCCACACATTCCTGGCAGCCTTACCATGGCAAGAAAAGCTTCCGAGATTTTCCAAATTTGTTAATATACCAGGTAACCGGCAGCTCCAAAAAGCAGAAATCCTGTTATCCTAAATCCAATTATGTACGCATCTTCCACGTCTTCGGCGGACAAAATAGACAAACACACAATCCTCCACATCTCCAAGGAGTCCAGAGTGTATCCAGCTGCAAATGTCCCCTCGGGACAGCTGGGCTCTCCTTTGCCCTGTCTTCTTGTTGAGAAAGTGTGATCAATTGCATCGAGCGGCCAGCTGACCAGATCCATGGTTTGCGATTTGGTTGATTTGCAGATAACGGCTCTGAGAGAGAGATGCAAAGTGAGACAACGAGGACAAGCAGGGATGGAGAGGAAAAACCGTCAGCCTTAAATTATGTAGGGAGAGTATAGACTTTAGGGGAGTGGGGGCCTAGTGGGTAGAGTAATGCGCTTGTGTCCCGGTGGTTCTGGGTTCAACTCCCACAGACTCTGGGTCCCTGAGCAAGACCCCAGATTGCTCCCTGGGCACTGCACAATGGCAGTCCACTGCTCCCCAAAGGGATGGGTTAAATGCAGAGAACAATTTTGATTGGAATGTACATTGCAATGACAATAAATATTATTATTAGACATTAAGAGGTAATGCCTTTAGACATCATGAACATTTAGATATCAATGAAAATATTAGATGTCTTTGGGCATAGTGATTTATTTACCACACCTGCAAGCCATTTGTCATCACGGACCTATTTATATATTAGGAGTTTATGTTTTGAAAGTCCTGATATGCATACAGTAATATTAAGTAAGTTTGTTTTTTGCTCGTGTATTATTTTCTAGCTTAAAGGTAAAAATGCAATAAATGTATTTTCTCATGCAGTAATTCTTAAAGTTTTGTGATTTAGTTATTGTTGCTTTGTTTTGGACTTTTCTGGAGTAATTAGTTTCCATTCCCCTCAGCAAAAGCCATCTGTAACCACCCAATCAGCTCAGTCTCCTCTGTCATCAGTCACCAGTCAATTAGCTCAATCAGCCCCACCTGCTGCCATTAATTACTGCCAACTCTGCTCACCCGTTCCCTTGTCTATATCTACCTGCCAACTCATCCCTGCCAGAACATCTTGTCTTGCCTCATGTGCACTGCCACTGTGTTTTTACCAGTTCCTGTTTGCTCAGTAAGCTGGACTGTATTTCCCTGTTTGTGTTCAGCCCTCGGGCTGCACAGTGGCGCAGTGGGTAGCGCTGTTGCCTTGCAGCAAGAAGGTCCTGGGTTCAAGTACACCCCTGGGTCTTTCTGCATGGAGTTTGCATGTTCTCCCTGTGCATGCATGGGTTCTCTCCAGGTACTCTGGCTTCCTCCCACAGTCCAAAAACATGACCATCCATCCATCCTCCGAACCGCTTTATCCCTCATGGGGTCGCGGGGGGTGCTGGTGCCTATCTCCAGCGTTCAATGGGCGAGAGGCGGGGTTCACCCTGGACAGGTCGCCAGTCTGTCGCAGGGCAACACAGAGACATACAGGACAAACAACCATTCACGCACACACTCACACCTAAGGACAATTTGGAGAAGCCAATTAACCTAACGGTCATGTTTTTGGTCTGTGGGAGGAAGCCAGAGTACCCAGAGAGAACCCACGCATGCACAGGGAGAACATGCAAACTCCATGCAGAAAGACCCAGGGGTGTACTCGAACCCAGGACCTGTAAAACAGAGCTGCTTTTCCAAAATGGCGGTAGGACAAGGCTGGTCAAAAACCAGCAGAAGCCATGCACTGCATAGGACTGCAACTGCAGCTGATTAAACTGTTGTAGTTAACTGAAACATTATTAGATTAGGTTTGTAGTCCAACTTATCTTGACCGTATTCCTGCTATTACACTGCATTGCACTATACTGTGTGTTTTCTTTTCCTATGTTCTGTTCATGTTGAATTGTCTATCTCCCTATATATATAGCACATAGTTAGGGTAGAATTACAGTTACATTGTATTTTAAATTGTTAATGTGAATGCAATCAGTGAAGACTGGCCAACTGGTGAACATGGGGCAGAAACCGACCTTAGACATTTGTGCACAAGCTTGGTAATTCTCAGGTAACACAAAATCTCTCAGAGTCTCTGCCAGTGCCCTGATACCAGATGGGCTGTGAGGTAACTCAATCAATCTCCAAAGATGGTAGGCAGGAGGGACACACACAAACATTCCTGTAATCACAGTAAGATAAAGAGGTAAAGTCATAAAAAAGAAGGCTAAATAAACTACTTTTAATAGATGCCCTAAAACCAAAGGGGTACCTTGAAATAAAAGTTCCAATATTATGAGATACAATATATTTTCAATAAATTACTACTTCTATAGTGTATTAGACACTGTGCAATTAAATACAATTAAGTATTTAAATATCGCAAGTTAATAATTAAAAAAAGAACCACTGCTTTTTTGTTTTTTCCTTTAAAATCTGGATTGGCAGTTCATAAATAGCTGTGTAGTAGTTTGTCAAACATTTTCTAATCTTGGAAAATGCTGAAGGAAAATACTTCATACATGCAGCCTTGACATCCCAGCAATCAGCTCCCCTTGGCCCCTTTAAGCAGCTACAATGAAAGTTAAATTATTCATGTTCACAAAGCAGGAGAAGGAAATTATTTCACAATAGCAATTTCCACAGACCATCAGGTAATTTTAAAATATAGGAAGGAAATAAAGGTGGAGGTTAATGTAAGGGCAGAAAGCCTGAGAAAGGTACAGAACATAAGCTCTACCTGAGTGAAGTCACAGGTTCTATAACTACCAGATTTAGATGACTTTGGAGCTGTGGTCCAATGTCCACTGCAATGTTCCGCAGCGTGACTTTCACAAATAAGCCCTTTATGTAATGCACATAGTTAGATGAGCCCGATATTCCAACTGGACACAGAGGTATAATTCTTTTAAAAAGATTTATTGTGGAAAGGATGAATACTGGTAGCTGATGAGACAGCAGGATTAGGCAGGAGACCAGAAAGTACAGGTGGCGATGTCAACAGTGGGCAGGATCAGATTGACCGGGAACTTGCCGGCAGTGGCAGACCAGAACCAGAGATGATGGCAGGGGCTGACCAGAACAGACAATGCAGGCTGAGGAAACACCAGAACGGGCAGAGCCACCAGCTGGTGCTCGCGGAGAACAAGGCAGACTTCGAGCAGTATATGCTGACACTGGAAGCGCATATCAGTGAGGGCTGAACATCCATCCATCCATCCATCCATTTTCCAAACTGCTTCTCCCTCATGGGGTCGCGGGGGGTGCTGGTGCCTATCTCCAGCGTTCACTGGGCGAGAGGCGGGGTACACCCTGGACAGGTCGCCAGTCTGTCGCAGGGCAACACAGAGAGACAAACAGGACAAACAACCATTAATGCACACACTCACACCTAAGGACAATTTGGAGAAGCCAATTAACCTAACAGTCATGTTTTTGGGCTGCACAGTGGCACAGTGGGTAGCACTGTTGCCTTGCAGCAAGAAGGTCCTGGGTTCGAGTACACCCCTGGGTCTTTCTGCATGGAGTTTGCATGTTCTCCCTGTGCATGCGTGGGTTCTCTCCGGGTACTCCGGCTTCCTCCCACAGTCCAAAAACATGACTGTTAGGTTAATTGGCTTCTCCAAATTGTCCTTAGGTGTGAATGGTTGTTTGTCCTGTTTGTCTCTGCGACAGACTGGCATCCTGTCCAGGGTGTACCCCGCCTCTCGCCCGGTGAACGCTGGAGATAGGCACCAGCACCCCCGCGACCCCATGAGGGATTAAGCGGTTTGGAAAATGGATGGATGGATATATATATATATATATATATATATATATATACACACACAGTATATATGGCTTGTACCTGTATAGTGCTTTATCAAGTTCGACGACCCTAAAGCGCTTCACACTACCATTAACACCCTGACAGCGGTGAACTACATTGTAGCCACAACTACCCTGGAGCAGACTGACACAAGTAAGATTGCACATTGCCACATGCTTGTGCTAAATCTCATTGCACAACATGTATATAATTTAATTGCAGTAAAATAAATACATAAAAATCTGTTTAACTCTGAAAGAGTTCTTCTTTAGCAGTTCTTCTTTAGCAGAATCGCTACTCTGACATAAAACATACTATACAGCTCACAAAAAAATCCAAGATTTTTGTCTTTTTCATGTGATCGGGTTAAATCAGTTGCATCCAAATTTAGCCATCTGAAATAAAGTATTACTGTAATTTGTAAGCCATGTAACTAGTTGTAATCTCAGGTTTTGGAAAGGCATAATATTGGTGTAGCCTTGGTGTGCACGTGTGATGTTGCTCTCAGAAGTCCTGTGAATGCTCAGACACGTGACAAATTAGGGGGAACATTGGTCCTGGAACTCTAATTAAGTTGACATGCACAGCCTTGAGGAGAAACAAAGAAGTTCCGTCAGAAGATAAGGAAAGATCTTTCCTCCTCTGGCAAAGTAGGCCACAAAGACTGCTCCTGCACCGGGTAGCGACGCATCCCCCACTGCTGTTGAAGTCGGCGAGATGTGGTAACAAGCCACATCACGGCCTTAACGATTTGTCCCATCTGGCAGTTCCACGAGGGAAACAATAATTTACCTGCCTGGGCAGTAATGCTGGACTGTTGAACGTTTACATGTTGTGACGGAATTCGGGTCGTAAGCTGTTTACTGTGTTTTTAATTTGGTCTCTGTGAAACAACTGCGCTGACGGTCGTCCCTCGTTCCTCTTGCTTGTGGCACCTAACTGTGGCTTGTGTTAGCTTATTGCCTAGTGCAGCCACCATCTGGAGCCGGCTGGGCTAACCATTGGGTAGGACTAGCTCATTGTGTAGCCCTGCCATCTTGAGCCTTTAGCTTAGCAGCTCGAAGCTTTCTGTAGCTAATTGGGACTAGCAGCAAGCCTGTGCTTTGAACCATCATATTACTCCATGTATCATCTCAATGCTGTTTTACATCATGTTCTGCTGTTTTCATGGTGATTATTCAATGCTTGATTAAGTGAGGCTTATTTTAGTTAGAAAATTATCGAAAGACTGCTATATCCAAGTTTCAGAAGAACAGGAATATACATAGACATTATGTCCTTGCTTGTGGTTAATGATTAGTGGTTCCAAGTGCAATTATAATTTAAGGTTGTTAATGTTTACTGGTAGCGAGTCTAATTCAGTCTTACCACTGAATAGACATCCATCTTTCATGGTAAATACCGTTAATGGTTAGTTAATAAACTCAGTTGTTAGCTTTAATGAATAATGGCTGGTAGCCCTTGATCACAAACATCTGGAGACATTTTTCGTTATCACCTTTGACTAGAATAACATATTATCATTTATAATATCCAATTATAATTATTAACAATATTCATAATTAAATAGGTTGCACAACATACCAAAGTGAGCAGCTGCAAGAGATACGGCTAAGTGTGAGGATGAGGGGTAGGGAATAAAGCAGGACTTGGGGCTGTGGTCAGGATAAGGGAAAGTTACACATTGAAATATGAAGCGTGAACAGGGCAACATGGGTGGTTTCGCTACAGATCAGTCTTTTTGAGATGGAGGATTTTTTACCCTTCTCTTCACGAAGGTTGAGGGAGCCCTGGACAGCAGGCCTCATGAGGGGCTGAAGGTGCTGAGGCAATGAAGGGCAGAATGGTTGCAGTTTCTGAGTGGTAAAGTGTTGGCATCATCATTGCAAACCTGGGCTATCGTTCAAAGCATTTGCAAATGCTGAAGACTACCGATCAATAATCTCAACGGTCGCAATTCCAACTCCTGAGTCTGACTCGGTGTGGGACAGAGGCCTTTGTCTTCCTGAGATTATTTTGACAGATATTTTGAAATTTTATGTATTTTTTTTCCCACATATTTATTTTCCTTTCAGCAGTGTAATGAACCTGAACAAGACAGAGAGTTCAGGACAAGCACAAGACCCACACTGAGCAGTATAAAGTTACTCCATATCCTACCTGCCATAGCAGCTGAATGACTGACATAACCACATTTTGACCTTGCCACAAAAAAGAACACTTTAATTTTGGGGACCCAAATTATAAAGTCATGTTTGCAATCAGCAATTGCAGGAGAGAGGAACACACAATAACAGCAATGTAAAATTTATCAAGAGTGTAAATAATGGCCATGCAAACAACTTTGTTGTGATATATTTGCCTAAATCTTTACTTGGTTGGTTTCTGCAGCTACTTGTCTGATGCTCTTCTTTTTTTCCCTCTCTGTGTCGCTCTGCGATGCCAAAGGTGTACCAAATTTCCGTAGCAATTACAGAGCACTGCCGCAGAGGGAGAAGTGAGCGAAGCAGAACAACTTAAAATTGCTTTATAAAAAGTACTCCCTGGCCCTTTAATTACACCCTTATTGATTGCAATGTAGAAGTTTTCCACTTTCAATGACTACTGTTTCTTGAATGTGCATTAAAAATGCCCTGCAGAGGATGCCACTGGAACGGCTCTTGATGGCTAGACAACAGCTTTAAGAGCATGGCACTGGGGGTTTGACAGAAATGGGTAATAGAAATGGAGATAAAACATATTGTACCATCTAAAACTTTCAAGTTGGGTTTATCTTTCCCCTATTTAAACTCAAAAGGTAGAGCCAATCTAATATATGCATCAGGTCAATTAAGTCTTAAGCATGTCAACGCTTTCTATCAGGGCCATTGACATTAAATTAACACCAGAGGTTGGCAGCAACCCAACTAATCTGCACACATGAAAACAATTAAGCAACTTAGTGCACAGATGAGGTTATGGTTAAAAATTTAATTGGGGAGCCGGGGGGGGGGGGGGGGGCATGTTGTTCTCTCCCCACTTATCCTCTATTTGTACACAAATAACTGCACCTCAGTGGAAACGCAGTATTTCAACAGTTAAGTATATTCCTAACAATGACTAGCCGCTTTGATGTTTTCCAGTAACGTTTTCATGCTCACCACAGTATTGAGACGGCCCTGATCAAGGTGCTCAGTGACATCCAGATAGTGGAAGAACCACAGTGCTGGTACTTTTCAACCTCAGTGCAGCATTTGTCATTGTTGATCTCTCAATATTATTAGAGCATCTGGAAAACTAGGCTGGTCTTTCTGGCACAGCACTTGAATCCTAAATCTTACTTCAAGAACAGGTATTTGTATGTGTCAGTAGGTAACTTTAAATCAGAGACCATTATATGTGGGGGCCCACAAGGTTCCATCTTGGGGCCCCTCCTATTCAATATCTACATACTCCCCTTAGCTCAGATTATAGCAAACAGCAAGATCAGCTATCAAAACTATACTGACAACACACAGCTATACATTAGTGTCACCAGGTGACCATAAACCTATTAGTGCATTGGCTAGATGCATAGAACAAATCAATACATGGATGTACCATCATTTTCTTCAGCTGAATGAAAACAGAACTGAAGTAATAACTTTCGGTCCAAAGGAGAATTGACAAGAGTTAGCACACAGCTTCAGTTACTATAGCTAGAAACCAAAGATCAGAGCCAAAATCTCTGTGTTATGATGGACTCAGACATGAACCTTCAGAGGCACATAAAGGGAGTTATTAAGTCGGCCTTCTATCACCTGAAAAATATTTCCAGGATTAAAGGACTAATCATTCAGCCAGATTGTGAAAACCTATCCATGCATTTTCTTACTTGAATTAAATACTCCAACAGTGTTTTCACAGGTCTGCAAAAAAGTGTATTAGACAGCTGCAGGTGATGCAGAACGCTGCTGCCTGTGTCCTCACTGAAACTAAGAAAGTAGAGTACATCACCCATGTTCTGAGGTCCTTACACTGGCTCCTTTTTATATCAGAGAATTTACTTTAAAATACTTCTAATAATTTATAAAGCACTGAATGGATTAGCACCTTAATATATCACAGACTTGTAATCAGTGCATCAACCCTCCAGACCACTATGTTCTTCTGATTTAAGCCTACTCTGCATAGCCAGAACCATACACGGAGAAGTATAATTTAGTTCCTATGCCCCTCTTATCTAGAACAAACTTCCAGAAGACCGTAAAAGTGCTGAAAGCTTGAGTTATTTTTAATCAAGATTAAAAACGAATTTGTTTAGGATTGCCTTTGACTGTTCTAGTTAAACTGTTAACTGAAACATCATTAGTTTAATTAAATTTAAAGCAGACGGGGAATAATAATGGCAGTAGTTTTTGGACTGATTTCAACAGGGGAAAAAAACATAACAAATAGAAAAGGTGTTGATTAAACAAGTGGAGAGAGCACAACCGGGGGCTCTTCCTTTGCTCCACTAATATCCAGCTTATTTTCAACGGAGATACGGAGACAGTAAATTGAAGTTTTTTGTGCGAGACTTTCGGTCGGTCACTTCCTGTCACTGTTTAGCTTGCTGAAATGCAATTCATGCAGCCACTTCGTACCAAATTACTCGTCATTATGATTTCAAGGAAGACCGGGAGCGTTTGTACAGTAACGGGCGTAAAAGAAAGGTTTACGTGGAGCAGGAGTGTTTGATTCATTGCCTGTGTACAAGAGCTGTGGATACGAGGCGCCCTACTTCCTTTAACACTGATACTCTAATAAATAAACTAGAAATAAAGTTACAGCTATATTCTAAAGCTACATTTTACATTTTAACGTGACAAGCTTGCATTAAGAGCTTTGAGACCACACATCAGATTGGTAAAGTTTCAAACTTCAGGCCTAAACATGAAGTAGGCAGAACGTTTTGATATCCTGTTATAACATCAGTTAAATCCCAAACATTTAGCACTGCTATCTTTGTAAAATTAACTGACCAGCAAACTAATCACAGTGAGGCCAAAGCCAGTATGTTTCCGAATCAGACCATTCATTAGCCTACCTTCCATAAGATCACCGCTGCACGACTTAAGGACTACCCCTGGAGCCGCAACACAAGAGCACTCCAGCCATCTCAGTACAGCCGGTTGATGTAGTCAGGATCCAGCAGAGTCAACGTCGGACTTGCTTTAGCCTAAACGCACATCAGCCTCCATGAATACCAGGTCATCCATGTTGATATTTATTCACATCGATTCAACTTTTCCAGTGTGGAGGTTCGCCTCAGTAAAGTCGCATAGCAGAGCCGTCCGCACCTAAGTGACGACACAAAATGGTTAAACATGTCCTTGTACGTTATATGAGGCCACTTCTTCATGTCATCCTCTCAGACATGAATAGTTTGAGGCTCTGGCACTGACCTGCCAATTCCACTGCTTGCAAATTTTTGGAAATGTTGCCACGACAGTTTATCATTTCAGTCAAGCTAATGTTATTTTATCTAGGGAAGCGCTAAAATAGAAGTGGCGCACAAAAAAACGGAAGTTGGACCCATAGTTACTTCCGTGTTTGAACATAAGGTGGAAAAGGAGGTGAGTTTTTTTGGGGGTTTTTTCATCTCAGGATTTCCCTCACCTCGCTTTCTGATTGGCTACATGTCACATTCAATAGGCTGCATGCATCAATGCGTGCTTCTGTGCTTTTTGTCTCTCTGCTCTGTCTTCTCTAACTGCCTGTCGGTCAAGGCAGATGGACCGTTCACACTGAGCCTGGTTCTGCTGGAGGTTTTCCTCCCTGTTAAAGGGGAGTTTTCCTCTCCACTGTCGCTTCATGTATGCTCGGTATGAGGGATTGCTTCATAGCCATCGATAATGCAGACAACTGTCCAGTGTGGCTCTACGCTCTTTCAAGAGGAGTGAATGCTGCTTGTCAATGCTTCATGCAATCTGCTGGGTTGCCTTAGATAGGAAACTTTTTGACCAATCTGTATGATTTGATTGAATTTGACTTTGTAAATTGCCTTGAGATGACATGTGTTGTGATTTGGCACTATATAGATAAAATTGAATTAAATACACAGAAAAGGCTATATTTACTAAGAAATGTATCAAACAGAAAGATTAAAAGACAAAGGGTAACAAATACTACACCAGCTGGATATGGTTATCTTTCAGAAAAACATTGCATGCAACAAGAGTGAGTTGCTGGCGTATACATTTTTTTAAAAGTGTCAAATAACCTCAATATCTACCTATAAGACCACATGTGCATATGAAAGAATTGTATAAGTAAACATTTAGAAGATACATATATCTCTATGTCTAAAGTCGAAGAAATACTATGTGTGAGTACTAGTCAAGATTAGTTACTGTAGGTTTCACCCCAATATGCTGGTGTTTTGAAAATCCTGTGTCACATGGGACCAATGGTGAGTGTAAAGAAGGCCATCATTACGTTTATTGAACCACATTTAAATTAATGTTTTGTTTTGAATATCAAATTAAATGAAGTAATTACACAATGAGAAACAGAGTATTCATTTCATTTGTTTCTGGTTTTGCTTTGACAGCGTCTTCTCAGCTGACACTGATGAGGGCCTGTCCTTTGAACAAAAATAATTAAATGGATAACAACAAGCAATGCCTTAACTAATATTCTTTGGATTGGACTCTTACTCTGTCGTGCGTTTAGGCTTAAAGGTTCCCAGGGGCCTGAGCTCCTTACAAAGGTTTCAGAAGAGTCCATTCATGGGCTGAGAGAAGGGAAACATAAACTGTGTATTTTAGGGTTTTATATTGTAGATTTAAATCCAAAAATTTTAATGTGTTCTGTGATAGACACTATTTGTTAAAAGAAATCATTTGGATGTTTTAAGTCATTTTGTAGATGTTCATTTGTGCATACACATGTTCTTGTTTACCCTGTGTCAGGCTAGGTTGGTTAATTTGAGGGTGTGATCAGTTATAAAAGGCTGCCTGTTAATATGCTTAAGAGCTGCTGCTGCGACCTCATTTGACCGGCTGAATAGGTTTTCTTTTATGCCAGTAGGAGTTCCATGTTAGTGAACGAACACCTGGTTGGTCTGCAGCTAATCTTTGCCTCAAGCCTTCTGCTTATCTTAACCACTAAGGGCATTCTAACAGTGTGGAGATGAAAGAGATGTTTTTGAAGTATATCTGGCACTTTTGATGTTCTCCTGCTCAGAATAGTGTGTTTATATTCTTTGTATCAGATTTTATTAGGCATACCAACGACCAGGTCCAAACACCTGGTGATTGTATGTTCTCAATGCCGACATCCAGACTCCGCAGCCCTCTGGATCTATGCTCCACTCTGATATAAATCTTTTTAAATCTAATCCCAAAACTCATTTGTTCAGGTGGCCTTTTAGTGTCAACCTGCACAGTAAAACTCTAGTCTGGATTTTAAGTCTTTATTGCCTGTTCTTATGGTTTCTAAGCTCTCTTTTGTTTATCGCTGTGTGTTTTCTATTGTTTTTAATTGTAAAGCACTAAATCAACGGCTGATTGACTGAACAGATGAACGTGTCACCTTCAGGCATCAGGAAATTGTACCAGAGGATGAAACAAAGTTCTGGTGGTCCACAATTCTCTTCCTAATTTGCTGTCATATCTGTTTTATTTTTTTCCTTGATGGCAAATTTTATACTGGCAAACTAAAAACGTTTCTATAGTTTCTATGTAGCTTTTCTTACTCTGACAGTTATATTTACGTGTTATGAACGAATAAAACAAAAGAGTGAGCTACGGTTTGCTATGAATAAAAGTCACACTATGTTTGATTTATTTAGCAAAAGTCAGAGACACATTTTAGTCCCTTTAAATAACTTAATCAGCTCTGAAAACTGTAAGTCACCTCTTACCTGCAGAAGCGGCTGTATCTGTAAACTCATTCATCATGAAGGGGAGTCGCTATTTGACAAATCTTTCTCTTGCTCCCTGCGTGCATGTCTGCAGACTGAATACACATACAGTAAGGGCCACATGTTCCATCCCCTCTCTTTAGCCATAGTCATTTGTGGCCATTGTCAAAAGTGATAAATGGGTTATGTGGCTCAGATAAGTGAGAGCAGTGAATTTTTATAATGCATTAAACAGGAGCGAGAGGGCAAGCAGACAGGCGGACTGGGAGGGAAGGAGGAGAGGTGCGGAGCTGGGGAAAGTGGGCTGTCATGCTGTGGTGCTGTAGGCAGGGGACCTCTGTCACACACAGTTTGAGCCCCTGCTTCACATCTTTACTGGCGTTTCGTCTGTATTTTCCCTCAGATATCCAGCCATCAGCCCCCTTGAGCTCACAGCCGTCCAGCAAGGCAGCAGAGCTGGCAGTGACAGTTTCCACTGACTGCTCAGTCACGTGAATCTTCTGGCAGTGCGTTTGTGTGTGGGGAAAAATTTTTGATGTCTTTGAGAGTGCCCGGTGGAATCGGACACCTTCTAAGGAGTGTCTTTCTATTTCTGTACTTCTCATTTCTAAATAAGCCATATAAAGATCAGAGCGCAATCGGGCAGATTCAAGTATTTCTTTCTTCAAAACTCATCAGGGCTTAAGAATAGTTTATACACATGTTGATGAGAGACTGAAGCATTTGCCTTTGCATTATGATAATGGTTTAATGATAATTTCTACAACTTGTCTTTGTACAGAGGCTTTTTGTGATAAGACAAGGGCTAAAATTCATGTTGAAAATCAGGAAATAACCACCTGGATAAAATAAAGGAGATTGTTAAACTACTACCCTTTATTTTACCTACCATGGACAGTCTTTTGCAAACATATCATTTACTTTTTACACTGTGAGTTGTATACAACAAGACAATTTATTTGAAAAACGGCCATTTCATTTAACTGCGAAATATTCAAAACTGGTAAACTTACCAGGAATAGTAATTTTGTCATCTGAACATTTTCCATTTTATTTACAGCCAAGAAACGTGTGCAAAAAGGATCCCGGATTAAATGAGACCAAAACAGGTTTTTGGGATGTATGAAAAATGCAATATGCAGCATTGTACAGCCCCTTGAACACACCACCCATACCATGTGGGGATGCTTTTCCTTAGCAAGGATATGGTAAAGCAGATCATAGGTGATGGGAAGATGCTTGGAGCTAAATGCAGGTAATCCTGACAGAAAACCTGGTAGAGATGGGAAAAGACTTGAAAATGACATACAGGTTCAACTTTCAGCAGGATGATTTAGATCTATGATTATTTGTGTGTTAGAATGGACCAGTCAAATTTCAGACCTCAATCAAATTGGCAATCTGTTAATGAGATTTGAATATTAATTTTCACAAATGTCTTATCCAATCTGAATTAGCTATTTTGCTAAACAACAAAACAAAACAAACAAAAAACTATGGGCTCGGAAAGCCATAAATGCCTTGCAGCTGTAATAGCAGCAAATGGTGTTTTTTACAAATTATTGGCAAATATTTAGTTCATCCGAAGAAATATTTTGAAAACTATGTATATTTTTTCCACTTCACATTTATGCACTTTTGTTTTCATTTGGTCAATCACATAAAGTCCCAGTAAATGAGGGCTGTGGTAGAAATATGGTACAATGTGAAAACAAAACACAAAAGGGTATGCATACTTTTGCAAGGCGTGTTGTTTATTGCTGCAGAGTTGCAGTTATTGCAAAAGTCAGTGAAGGGCATGATGATGGTAGGGAATACACAGAAAAGATAAAAGAAGGGAGGATGGTTGATGACTGAGTAGACTGCAGTGAGAGGCAGGCAGCGAGGGACTGTGGGTGGTGAGTGAATGAGAAGCAGGCAGGAGAAAATTTGGCAGGTAAGTGCGGCAATTGTGTAAATGGAGAGCTGATGGCAGGAGAAGCACAGAGTGAAGAAGAGTGAGACAGAGTGGCAAATTGAGCTGTGCTTCTGAAGAGCAAGAAAACAGAACCTAAAACAACAGAGCGAGACCTAAAACACTGGCTGTGTCATGTCACGCTGACTGAAAAAGCAACCAATGAATAACTGCAACATTTTATTTCAAATGACATTATTAATATTAAGCTGAATTTACAAAAGCATTCAGTAAGGATTCTAGGAAATGTTGAATTCTACTGTTGGTCTTATTGACTGCTACCTTATTCAGACTTAACAGCATTTTTACACCGGGCATCCTTCCTGACACAACTGGGATTCAAACCCAGGTCCTCTGTACCAAAGACACCAACGTAACATGCTACACCATGACAGAGGGCCTGGATGGGATCGGCATGAATGGTTATCAAATATCAAAAGATAAACTGTTCAGCATTAAAGCTCCTCTAATATACCGTTTTTACTGACATTAAGATTGGATCTGGTTGCTGGACTGACGAAAGCCACTACTGTCATGCTAACTGGTGCATTTATGTTTTGTGGTTCTATTTTGAAAGAACTTTGGGCTTGGAAAGTCAAAATTATCCTTGTTGCAGAGTTGACTGGAAGGATATCGATAACAATCGATAACAAAGTATCAAAGAAATCAAAGTAGTTTGCCAGTCATCAAATCAACCTACTTCTATGGTCATTTTAGGCCTCCAAAGTTAATCCTGTGTAAAAATATGCAGTAAATTGAAGGAAAGAGAGGATTAGATAGGAACGAAGACTCAGGAGGATCTACAAAAATTTAAAAAGAAAACCCTCTCTCTGCATATTCCAACCTTGCCAGATGCTGTAGAAACAAGGATTTTTACACTTGCTCCAATTCCATGAATGAATGAGCAACACTGTATGTATCACATTTAATTAGCTGGTTACAATGATTCACGTGTGAGCATTTTTTAAATTAAAATCCAGAAGAAAAACCTAGAAAAGTATTCAGCTCAGTTGGCCAAATATTTGAATGTTGACATGCTTTCTTTTTCTTATGTAAACTATGCATATTTTCCCTGACTCCACAGTCTCTTATCTCTTATTTTTCGTAAGTATATTTTACCTTGTGTGAACAAGCAGGCTTCATTTTGCCTGTCACTTTGCGACTGGTACACCTAAATTTCCCCGCTGAGGAAAAATAACAGATACTTCTGTTTTTATACTATTGCCATCCCAAAAGAGCATGAAGAGAACTTTGTTGGATTCTGTACTGCAGAACTATGGTTAAAGTGGGTGGAATAAAGTGGTCCGGGATTGTATGAACACTTAATGGGGGGACTGTAGCTCAGTTGGTAGAGTGATTGTCTTACAGTTGAAAGGTTGTGGGTTTGATTCTACCTTCCCTCTGTGTGCA
Source organism: Fundulus heteroclitus (assembly GCF_011125445.2). Classification (NCBI taxonomy): domain Eukaryota; kingdom Metazoa; phylum Chordata; class Actinopteri; order Cyprinodontiformes; family Fundulidae; genus Fundulus; species Fundulus heteroclitus. The sequence continues at coordinate 118,206 of NW_023396717.1, read as the reverse complement.
AAGCACTTAACCCCAGGTTACCTATGAATGTGTGCATGTTATTGAGTGCAATTTGGTGAACATGGCTCTAGTGTAGAGCGCTTTGAGTGGTCAATATTACTAGAAAAGTGCTATATAACTTCACTCCATTTATCATTTAACTGAATTAGACAGAACTACAAAATAAAAAGGGATAAACATGAAGCTAGGTTTTGGTGCAAAAGATAAAGCTGTAGGATAGAAAAAGTTAGAAAATATGTAATATGCATATATATATATATATATATGTGTGTGTGTATACAGTGTATATATATATATATATATACAGTATATATACACAGTATATATATATATATATATATATATATATATATATATATATATATATATATATATATATACACAGTATATATATATATATATATATATATATATATATATATTCTACAGTTCACGCACATACACACGCACGTTATGATCGGATTACTTGATTGTGTGCCCATATAAACAGTAGAATCCGATTATTTAATCCGAATACATTTTAATCTGATTGTGAAATTTTGTGCATGTAACCATAGCTACTGAGAACAATATCAAATACTATCGAAACTTTTCCATGGATGTTTTTACTTCTTGGATTAGAACCCATGCAACTTTTTTTTCTTTTTTCTCTTTTTACCCCAGAACGAAAGAAGATTACTCTGACTATTGGAAACCAGATGGCCTACAAGAAGATTTACAATGTTGTTGGATACCTGAAAGGAAAAAAGAACCCAGGTTTGTACAAAATGAACAGGCACAGAGCACATCAATTCAACAATACAGTATTTACCCCAGATCCTGGCCACACAGCACGCAACTAAACTGAGTTTACACACAATAAGACAGATGGATCGCAAACCAGTGTTTGTTGTTTAAAATTAACTTGACTGGTATGCTACAGGTGGTTGCAAAATTAGCTGCTGTGTCTACCAAAACATTCAGGAAATGTGGCTCAGCTTAGGAGTGTAAATCAAAATCGGAAACTGAATGATTGCCTGCATGCAAGCTTGACAGAAAAAACATGCGTGATTACACATCTTTATTGTTTCTGATATAATGCTTCTTGCCAATATTTATTTGAACAATAAGATTTTAAAATTCAATTTATATGTTGACAATCATGTAATATATAGGTCTGTAGATTTAAAGGGCATGGCAAGCTGATGGACACTTTTCTTTTTCAAGCCTTGGTCTAGGTAGCATGACAGCCCACTTTCCCCAGGAGCAAGATTTTAATAATATAAGCACAGATCATCAAACAAATCTTCATGTAAAAGACTCATTCCCAGTTTTAGCACTTGATGGCAATTGTCGCCGCCAAGGATTCACCGCTGGTCATAAAATTTAGGTGGAAATTACTTTTTCATATAGGGCCACGTTGATTTGAATATGTTTGTTCTGCTAATGAATACACCCTCATTTAAAAACTGTATTTTGTATTTACACAGTGGATCTTTGATATCACAATCAGTGTAATAATCTGAATCATTTAAATGTCACAAAAGAACAAAAACAAGAAAGGATCTGTAGATGGCAATTTCAGATTTTAAGGCCATGTATATTTGCTATTTTACTCCTGTATTGTTGATGTGATTGTTTTCTAGCCATTTTCTTGTGGATTGGTAAGATATTTATTTTCCAACTTGGTGAATCCCTTCTTTTTATGTTGTTTGAACACTTATCCTTCAAAGGCAAGGACACCTATTCCAAGAAAGCTGAAATATGTGTCAGTTTCCCACAATAGAAGCAAAAGTAAGATTGAAGTACAGATTAGAAAGGACTGCTAAATCAGGGCATTGTTTAAGACTATCCTGTCTTGCAGTGGCTACCTGATGTAGCAACTTAGCTCTGCAAACTTAAGACAGAAGTAGAAAAGACCATTGTGCTGTTTCGAGTGTGACTGTGACGGAGACAAAAAAGGACGTCAAGAAAAATAACCCCAAATCTCCACCACAACGTGTAACTAGGGTTGTGTTCAGCGTAGAGCAACATTCAGACTGTCCTCTGTGAGCTCAGCATGTGCTCAAAAACAGGCATTATTACTTCATATTTTCACAGCCTAACTACATAAAACATAAGCATTTATCTGATGTCTTGATATTGTTCATTTTTTAATACCAGGCATTGAGTCCACAGTCTAGTAATACTTTGGTCAGTTTTTCTTCTGGGGGAAAATGTCTGGCTCGTTTTGCCATTCCTGCCCTTTTCTTTTAATTGTCAGTGTAGGGAAACGTTTTTTATTTTTTTTTTATCTTGTCCTTGCCTCTCCTCCACAGCCTTCCTCTTTACACAGCCTCCCCCTCCACTCCCATAGCTGTGTGGTGCAACCCTACCTGTCCTGCCCACTCACCAGTGGAAAATTACCTTGCTGATTTACAGTGTGATATTAAGCAGACATAATGGGCCACTAAAAGAGATAATATGGACCACAAATCTTTGCAAGTAGCAACACTTCAACTGGTTGTTGGCATTTGATCATACGCATGTTCTACAGTCAAAGATGAACGGAATGAATATTCATGCATGCTTGTCGCAGGCCTATCTGCATTGCTTTGTTTACTTTATAGCTGCACAAAGACAAGCAGCCATAATAAATCCTAAAATACTCTTTGTTCCAATACATGGGAATACTCCTGTGTCAAAGCATCATGTTTTAAAACACAAGGTCAAGGTAACTTTTAAATGAGCACATTTGTCTTTATCTTAACATTAACTGAAAAAAGTGGGTTACATATAAAAAGCAGGAAACACATTTATCCATCCATTCTGTAACACGTCTATCCCTTGTGGGCTTGTGAGGGGGGCTGGTGCCTATCTCCAGTTATCAATGGGCAAGAGGCGGGGTACATCCTGGACAGGTCGCCAGTTTATCGCAGGGCAACACAGAGACAGACAGGACAAACAATCATTCTCGCACCTAAGGAGAGTTTAGAGAGGCCAGTTAACCTAACAGTCATGTTTTTTGGACTGTGGGAGGAAGCCAGAGTACCCAGAGAGAACCCATGCATGCACAGGGAGAACATGCAAACTCCATGCAGAAAGACCCAGGGTAAGGGTAGGACTTGAACCCAGGGCATTCTTGTTGCATGGCAACAGCACTACCCACTGCTCCACTGTGCAGCCCTGGAAATGCATTTACTGATCTGAAATTAATTTTTCAGTATTTGAGCAGACAGAACCTTGCCTTCTGGCTCTTAGCGAAAGCTTCAGTGGACGCTCCTTCCCTGAACCTCTCCTGCTTGTGCTCTCTTGTCTGTATGCTGCGTAACTCTCTCAGAGCTTTTTTTCTGCAAATCATCTGAATTGAAAATTATTCATCTGGTCAACTGGTCGCTCAACGCAACTGATAAAATTTTCTCAATGAGAAGACCAGGTGCAGGGGAGCCAAGCTGTCCTGAGGGGACACATGTAGCCGGAAATACCCTGGATTCCTGGGGAAGTACGGAGATGACAACGTCTGTCTATTATGTTTTATTTAGGACGTGCAAGAGGCTTACATCATTGGACTTATGATAACAAGATTTCTGCTTATTGGAGCAGGTGGTTACCTGGTATATCGGCAAATACGGAAGATCCCGGTGACAGTTCTGGCATTGGTGAAGCTGCCGGGAATGTATGATGGTTTAAATCAAGCTTTACACACCCAGACTCAAATGCAAGCTAGATGTGATCATTGCATAGCATCACATGCTGGCTGTGGTGTGAACTCAATGGTGAAAAGGAAAAGACCTCGGGGAAGTTCTAGCTCAATCTGTGGTGCAAAGACCAACAAATTTGGCTGTTTGGGACTCGCCACTGAGATGCACCAGCGAAGAGTTTGAAGGCTCAGTAAACATGTCTATGTTTGTCTTTCTCTTGATGGGATGTACTGAAACGTAAAGTTCCCCATGTGCGACAAGAAAGTAATTTGTTTCATTGAGACCCTCTGCCTGATTAAATGTTATTTTAAAATATAATGTGGTAAAATATTACTCCCCTAGATGGTCACTTTAACACATTACAGGGTGCTTATTGGTTCACCGTTAACAACACTCATAAGATAAAATCGCCGTTTCAGTGAAGTATCATCAAGGTGAGATGTTATTTCTTAACCCGTTATGGTAGGGTCTTTTCCACATAATTTTCCCTTTGCATGTCATGTTCACCATATACGGTTCAGGTGCTCTATTTATAATCTGCAGCCTTCCGCATTCCTCAAAAATTTAAATCAAACTTCTATATTAAAATATTTTTGTATTGGTCTAATGTAATCTTCTAATCTTAAGTGTTACTTTTTGATTACCCATAAGGAGATAATGGTCATTGCTAACATCAGTCTGTGATGGAATTAATCTAATGTATTTTTCAGACTATAAGGCGCGCTTAAAATCCTCAAATTTTCTCAAAAATTGATGCTGCGCTTTATAATCTGGTGTGCTTATACATGATCACCATTGTGCTTACTAATTGATTTTATGTGGTACAGTGCACTCAAAAATGTGTTAAAATATGTAAGTACGACTTTGGTTAGCAACAAAGCCGCTCTGCTCACTGGACATTCGGAGCATTAAGGTACACTGTGTCACTACCTGATCGGGCCCCGTAGCTGTCTTCAAGACTGCCTGACTATAATGTCTAAACTAGAAGTGCATTCATGTAAGGCAGCCCGCACCCGGAGAACAGTCAGCTCAGATCAGCTCCACCTGCTGCCAGTAATTACTGTCAACTCTGGTCACCTGTTATCCTGCATTCACACACCTGCCTCACTCACGTGCGTCTTATGGTCTGAAAATCATGTGTTTCACTTCATGAATTAAGTTACTGCAAATTGTTGTTGCCTAAATTGCTTACAATCATATTTCCTTCACTAATCTTCTGGCCCTTGTCTAGAACCGCCCCTGTTGTTGGTTCTATGTAACTCAAAGTAGTGACAAAGCAGATTTATTAGACCCACTCTTCTCTAAAATGTCTGAATGAAAAGATGATCATAAGGATGACAAAAATTTAAGTAATGACATGTCATGTTTTAATTGACAGAATATGGCATGATGTAGGGAATACAACCTGCTCCAGATAAATTGTGACTGCAGTAATGGCCTCAGCAACTTCATCTGAAGGATAGAACTAGTTGGAAAGAACAATCTTCCCCACTGGCTGTGTTCAATTTTAGCTGATCCTTTTCAGCATTCAGCCACTTGTTTTAGCCAAAGGGCAACAAAACATGGTTTATCTAATATTACTCATTCATTAGTGTTTTTCAGACTGACTTATTTGCAACCCTATACATGTTATCTTCTGCTGTCTTAAACATAAAATCAGTTACATAAAACAGGCTATTGCACTTTGGCAGGTCACTGATTTAAAGTAATTTACAGTAGTTACTGTTTGTGGGACTTACCCTGGAAGCTCTGTCCAGTGTCCTGGAGCTGCACAAGCATCAGTGTTGTCTGCTGCAGTGATCAGGGTTTGGTGAATGCCCTTTACAGGAAGAGTTTCCAGGAACCAGGGCAGCTTGCGGGGTCCATCCCTGTTTCCCATGCATTTACCAGGGTATGGACAAATTACCAGGTTAGAAATCCAACAGATTTCAAAATAACAATGCCTTTTTATAGCTGTCTGTAGGAAGAGAGGGAGTAAATCCTTCTGTCAAAGTAATATTTTTTGTTTTTAAACAGCTTATTTTCTGAGGCAAAAATAAAAGCTTCAACTACTCACTGGATCATTAACAGATTCTTCAGAAATGACACCCTGTTTCTGCTAGGTCTGCCTGTGGTTTATGCTACTTTGGGACATGTCTCACAGGTTTTTATTAATTTAATATTTGTGAATGCTCTGACTTTGAAGTGCTTATAAATCAGTTTCCCAGTGTTAATGCTGTGAAATGATCTCAATGCCTGTCTCTTCCCTCTTGTCACTTGAAGTGAGAGAACTTGGAAATTGCGTGAACATTTGCAGGTAGATTCACTTTTGTGGCAGTTGCTACCTCTCATTTGTAAAAAAAGAAAAAAAAACATTCGGAAGTATGCTACAAATCTGTTAGCTGGGATCAAGTTAGGATGGTCTCTCTAATAATGATATGTATCCTTAGAGAATACAGGCACTTGGAGGAGGAAGGAAACATTCTCAACATGGATACTGCAGGCCGTCTGTTTCTCATTGCTGCTACTTTCTCCCCGTTAAATTAAGTCTCCAGGTTTGTAGTGATGAAGGAAGACATAATTAACGTTCCATATTTATGAGGTGTTGGGACAAATTTCTGCGCAGTGATGAGGGGGCTAACTGAAATTCTCAGTGAGGTGGAAGTCAGGTGTGGTTCTGATCTCTTGAGACAAACGTCTCTGATCGTAGACCAGAGATCAACTGGGGTCAGTCCACGAGGCCCAGCGTCCTCTAGGTTTTAGATTGTAGAGGTAGATTATGTGTAAATCAGTGAGTGAACAGTCAGATAGTTCCCAAGAAAGTTGCCTTTGTGTTTATTTTGCTATTGCAATGTTACTGGTATGCACAAGGGTCTGGTGTGTGCATCAACAACAATGATCAATTCTCTTCAGATATTTAAAAGGGTAGAAATACTTCCTGCTCTCACTTAGACAATCATAGCACTCACATAGACAAAACTTTAGGCTAAGAAAATATTCGGTTTTTCTATGATGAACTCAGGAGCTGATTCGACCATTTGAAGCAGCTACATTGGAGTGTGGACACATCTAAAATCTGTCCAACTCCAAACCTTAAGGACTGCAGTCAGACCCTGCTGGCCTCGACCAATGTTTCTAAAAAGTTACATTACACTGTATTTAACTTCACATCTCTTCACACCTCTTGAATGGTTTTTGTGAGTTAGACACAACAACAAGCTTCAGTGAATTTTATTCAGATCTGATCTGGTAGACCAACATAAACTAAAATAAATGGCAAGAAAATGATTCATCGTTTTCAAACTGTGCTCTAAATGTCATTTTTGTGTGGCACACATTTGTATTGAGCCCCTTTCTTCCCTTAACTTAATCTAGTGCACATCCTATTTGCATTTGCATTGTAGCATCATTTGCTTGTTATTTTAATGATAAGACATAGACATTCGTCAGTGTACTGTTAAAGTGAGTTATACCAGATAATTCAAAATACATTTAAAACTTCATCTGCATTACTGCTGGAGTTAATATATTACAGTATGGTGTCTTGCAAAAGTATTTATATCCTATTAGCTTTTTCGCATTTTGTAGTATTTTAATTACAAACCTCAATATATTTTAATGGGATTCCATGGGATAGAGCAGAATACAGTATCATAATTGTGAAACAGAAGGGAAATTAAACAGTTTTCATTTTTTATGATTAAAAAAAAGTGAGGGGGTATTTGATTCCAGCCATTTTTATTCGGATACCACAAAATAGAAAATAATACTACCACCTTCAGAGGTCTTCTAGGAGGAGATCTAGAACAAACAGCATCATGAAGACCAGATAACAAAGCAGACTTGCAAGTTTGACCTAACCCTAACTGCAAACATACCACTACACGGTGGTCCACCTAAACCAACATTAACAAAAGCAGCCAAAGGGCCCATGGTAACTCTGAAGGACCAACAAAAATCTAAACCTCAGCTGTGAAAGTCTTACGACAAGATGAATACAGGTTGTACTCTCCAAAAATCTGGTTTTAATAGAAGAATAATTAGAAGATGTCCACTGTTTAAAGAGAGCTCTAATAGCTTTGTTTAAAGCTGGCTCAAAGCCATGTAAGGGACACGGCAAACATTTGAAAGATGTTGCTCAGATCAAAATAAAACCAAAGTGAACCTGTTGGTCCAAATGCAAAACAGTGTGTGGCAGAAAACTAAAACTGCAGATCACACAATAACCACTGTGAAACATGGCTTAGACAGCGTCATGCTGAGGGAAGAACTTGCTTCAGCAGACCTGGAGAAGCTGCTCAGAGTTGATGGGAGGGTGGCGGGAGCTAAACACAAGGATATCATGCAAGAAAACCTGTTAGAGGTTGCTAAAGACTTGAGATTAGCGTGGAGGTTCAAATCACAGCAAGATAACTACCCTAAATATACAGACAGAGCTACAATGGAGCGGTTCTGATCAAAGCATTTTCTTGCCTTAGAACCCCAAAGTTTAGTCCTAAATGAGACTCTTTAGCAATATTTGAATTTCTCTGTCTACAGACACTGTTCTAAAAGGCGGTTCTGAAAAGAACTAACCCAGGGTAGAAATATAAATGTTCAGTCATGTTCAATAAATCACAATATGCAGTCAGGAGATTAATAGTACCTAAGAGCAGCAGGTGTTAATTTACTTCTCATTACACTCATGTTTTTACATAAAAATGGATCCTCATTGCCCTGCTGTAATATTCTAATCTTATATGTTATTTTCATTCACTGCAAGCAGAAAACCCTCATCATTCACAGAAATAATAGCCTCTGTGTGTAATTAATGTACATAATGTGTTTCACTTAGTGATTGACTTACTGGCATAAATATACCTTTGAATAATAGTCTAGTTTATTGAATTGGTGTGTATGTTGCACTTTCAAATCTGTAAACTAAAACCAGATGTAAATTTCCAACCAGTTCACAATTATGCCATACTTTTTGTTGCTCTGTGACACAAAATCCCAATAAAATAAATGGACGTTTGTTATTGAAACTTGACTAAATATGAAAAAGGATGATGAATATGCAAGAACATGAATTTGCAAGAAACCTTGTGTGACCACAGGGACATCTGAACATAAAAAAAACAAGACTTGGATGGTTAAAGATGAGTGTTGTGGTTAACATTCAGCTGTTAACAGGGTTCACATGGGTGAATCCCTGATGCAGCAGACCTGAGCAAATGTGATTTCACTACAACGGGGAGATCTTATCTAACCAGAGATGCTAAAAAGGCCTGTTATGCCAAGTGGCATACTTGCACGAGTCAGTAAAAGTTTCAACAGAATAACTCACGATTACAAAACTGGCACAGTCTATTGGTGAATGTTTCAGGCTGAACTTTCTGCTTTATTTCATGTGAATATAAACAAAGTATTTTAGTGCATGGCAATGAATTTGTTTCCTGTCTTCCTTCATGGTTTGTGTTCTATTTTCTGTTGAGTTAAAGCCAGACGACTAAGCCCCCTAGTTGCATTAGAAATGTATAAAGTAATACTATTTGTCTCAACACACCACATTGAGACAAGTGAATTAATGAATGCCAACATCCACCAATACCAGAAAATGGTAGTGTATAGGAAATACATTCCATTTTACACATCTATTGAAATCAACCTCACATTTACCATGAGTGGGGGGAAATAAAGCCAGAAAGCCTGATGGTGTTTAAATTTTGAGCAGATGGTGTGTCTGCTGAGGAGAGGTTGCCTTGTCCCCCTGTCATTTTCCCAACATTATCATTGTGTGCTTTTGTGAATGCAGATATTTAACCCAGCAGTGATGTTCACAACAGGTGTGCATCATTAAGTTGTTCAAACAGTAAGTGACCTTGCGGCGTGAAGTGTGGGCTCATCTGTGTCTGTGTTTGTGTCTAGGGGCATCGCTGCTGTCTGCTACTGCGGATACATCAGAATTTAGTCTTTGTATTGTGTTGAGATTCATTATTTTGAAAGTAATTCTGTGGTCTGGCTTAGTAGGTGGCAGCTTCAATTTCAGCTGAGGGGGGCATTGGATACGGTTGAATAGACAGATTTTTAAAATCTTGTCCTTGTAAATCAATGAAACCTTTGTCATGAGGTTCCTAAGAAAAGATGGCACTTTTAATCATACAGAATTAGGGCAACATGCTGTAGAGAAAATATGAAAGAACATTAGGTACTTTGTCTAATGTGTTCTTATCAAATAAGTCTATTATATATACTGCATATTTATACAGCATCAAAATATGAAATGATGTTGCAAAAAACATTATGTTATCATCAGTGCCAGGAATATGAAGAAGAGAAGCACACCAGCAAAATAACGAGTATTATACCATCCCTGGCTCTGCAGCCGCATCCTCCTGTCACCATATTAGCCTTCATGAATCCACATTACTACTAGTTTGAAATCATTTAGATCAATGTGAAAAATATCAACTGTTGAAATAAATGGTGTGGCTGAAAGTATATTGTGTTTTATTGCATTTCTTCTTCCAAAAACAGTGGCCTCATGTTTCATCTCAAGATTAATGTTTATTTTATTCAGGTGGCTTCTTATATGGCTTTGAGGTCATAAAATGAATAAAAGTACTATGAAAAAATAATACCCCGTATTTAAAGAAATCAAACATTTTACTCCATCCTGACTGCTCAAAGCATCCACATCCCTCAAAATCCTATTTTCTATATATGTACATATTCCATGGACCTATGAACACATTTGAAATTGGTTAAGCCCATCAGGCAAAACTTGCAATTCCATCACCCATCACACACGTGCACACATAAAACACCAGCATTCCCCTGATCACACAACTGATTTGCCTCACATGATACAAGCTAAACTATGTTTAGACTCAGGAATGTACTGCTTTCTCACAGGCTGTGGTCCCTGAGCATAATAAAAGTGGCTGCTATTGACATTATAATTAAGTCAGCTACAGAATATTTATTTTTGTTTTGTTCAGATATTCAAGCACACACACGCCATGTTTGTATAGTTGCAATCGTTATAATACAACTAACACAATAGGTCATTAACAGAATAAAAATAGTTTGAAAAGAAACATCAAATTCCCCACTCTAAATATTCCTGAAGAAGTGTCTCCATCAGACTTTATGCTGGTTGAAGTCCCTGGCTATCCTGATAGCATCCACTGTGGTCAAAACATCCCTGTGAGATTTGTTAGCGTTAAACTTTAGCCTAAAGACAATCAAATGTCTTAAGGCATTTCCCAGCACAATCCCAGCAAAAGCACTTCACCCGACGCTGACCGTCAACTCCCTGGGGAAGCTTCAGAAGAAAGGTCTGCTGTTTTGTTTACATCACATGACACAATCAGCCAATACATTTTTCAAATAATTTATCACCCTCTCATTAGAGAATCATGCTTTTGCTGCCATAGACGACAGCCCATAAAAAAGAGTTTCATTTCATTTATAAATATTTTTTATTTTATTTTACATGTTTAATGATCAAAAGTAGGGGCTGTGGCCCTGCCGGTTCCACTGTCATTGACGCATTCTATATATTAACATTCCCAAGAGGTATTGTCTATTAATAAATGAATGTTTTTAATAAGAAGAACAAAACTATACATTACTAAAGATAGCCTCTGAAATTTGTTTATTTTGTCCTTTTGACTTAGTGTTCCTGCTCTGTTTTTATCTTTCTAGATCGCCACGTTCTGGTAGGCAGTCGCCATGACAATGACCAGGGAGGTGGGACTTCAGCCATTATGACTCAACTCGTTGCAGCGCTAACAGAGCAGACCAAACAGGGATGGGTGCCGGACCGTACCACTGTGTTTTGCTCGTGGGGAGGCACGGCCCTGGGGAACATTGGGTCCTACGAGTGGGGAAAGGTCAGGGGAACATTTACTTTCTTTAATGCCAGCTTAGTGGTTAAAGCCATCACAAATAAGTCTGGGCATTCAAGTAAAGACTAGATAGATAGAAATGAAGCCACTTTTTTTGGGCAGTGGGGTTATAGTTTGACAAACATTTTAATTTTTATTGCTGCTCAACAAATTATATTTAAATTGTAATTCTGTATTTATTTGGATCCTGTAATGCTGCACCTCAGTTATTAACTTTGAATAGCTTTCAATTGAACATGTGTCCAACGAAGATAAATCCCAGACCCTGTAAAAAGATACCAGGAACTTTAGGAATGGTCAGGTGAATTTATTCTCTGTCTGTAAGAAAGTGAGATGTGGTTTGATGATATTAAAATAACCAGATAATTTTTCTCCAGGGAACCCCCACTGGACTTAAAATTTGTTAACCACAACCTAGAATGGAAACCTCTCTGGAATGACGTCAGGGTGACAGATGTGGCAACAGATCTGCATTATGGCAGTGGATGATCTGACACCTTATTCTTTGTCGTTCCTTTAGGATAACAGCGTTGTCCTTCAGAGCAGCGCTGTGGCTTACGTGAGTCTGAACTCTCCAGTTCGAGGTACGGAGACTCTTCGAGCTACAGCATCTCCAACTCTGCTGCAACTCACCACGGATATTCAGAGGGTAACTATTCATACCACTGAATAATACACACTCCTGAACAATGCATTCTTTAATGGGCTTCCTAACAGTAACAACACATAGATAAATGCTGTATATTTTCATAGTGACAAAGACAGTACTCCCCCTGTGAGTATTAAGGTTTTACATAATTCACACATACTGCTGAGACCAGGTGTTTAAACATGCTGCATAAAAACACTTTTTTCTTATCACAGAGTGACATTAAAAAGGACCAAACATTCTAGTTTAGGTCAAACAGGATTACCAAAATTACATCTATTGGATCAATGCCAAATTATTATTCTTTTTCAAATTCAGATATTTACAGACATCTCCTTGGCATTTGGTAGAGTTGCCCTTTGAAGTGTCGGACTGGGGTCAAATGTCTGAATTAGCTTCCACAAGCTTCTGTGAACAGTTTGCTGGAGTTTTGGCCCATTCAACCTGACAAAACTAAAGTAACCAAGTCATTTGTGTAGCTGTCTGCTTACACACACCTGCTTACACCTTTTTAGCTCTGCCCACACATTTCCCATAACTTGAAACTTTGTAGTGGCCTGACACTGACTATGTTGGCTTATTTAGCTCTATATTGTGTGCAACTGTGGATTTGGAGGACCCAAAATAATCTCTCTGATATTTTAGCAGTATTTTTTTAACCTTCACATGATGTCACACAGGGAAGCATTGTATTTGAGGTGTTTCCTTCAATAATCGATCAACAGATGTTCCCCTTGAGTCCAATTTCTTTAATTAACCATTCCCAAAATGTTTCAACACATAGTAAAAACTAAGTTTATGTAAGCTTCTGAATTTGAAAAAGAAAAAAAAACAACCACAAATTAAAAATTTGGTGGAAGTAGTGTGTTGGTGTGGGGCAGAATTTTCCTCTCTGAAATAAACAAGGTTTGTCATTAGAGGAAATCTCATTGTAGAGAAACATTGAGATAAGATTCTGCCTTTAGTGGCAATCTCCTAACTCCACTCTGATGGATCATCCAAAAATGTCAATGCTCACCCCAAAAACGCGAGATTTATCAGAGACTAGTTCAGAAATTCAGGGCGGAGAATGACCTGGTATGTTTTTTATAAAACTTAGCATAGAATCCATACTATAAGTGTATGTATACCAAAGAAATTAGAATGACGTATGCCTAAAAAAATCAGATTTATAAAAACCTGCGGGGACACAGCACGCAATTTCCCTTTATAGATCACAGCTGTACCTGAATGTTTCCGTATCAGGTTCCACCTCATGTTCTCCCCTCTACACGCCCAGATTCAACTATAAATGGTCAATGCAAAGCACCTGATGAATGTTAATGTCTAATGAAAATTTGTCAGCTGGCCATTTTTTACCATGGTGTCAATACACGGAGCAACGGAGAAAAAGCAAAGAGTTCACTGAGAGTTTATTAAATGTGAAAATCAGCGGTAAAATAACAAATGTTGTCCACATTAAAAGTGAAATTGATTGCAGTTTTAAGTCAGAGGAAAGCCTCATGGTGTGCTCAGCTGTGCTCCATGTTGAAACTCCTCTGAGGCTGTGTGTCCTGAGTTTGTGAGACAAGGAGGAAAGAGAGGTTTCTCCCCAATGATGAAGAATCCCCTAAACCCCTCAAACACTGCAAAACTTGACAGGATGTTCCACAGCTGAGTGCTGTATGGCATGTGAAGGGTTTTAATGCACACCTTCTCTGCGCTCTGGGGTTCGGAGTGCGGGTTAAGGAGCCAGCACCTGGAGGTGTAGCCACTTCCCCTATAGGTTAGAAATGAATGCATTGTTTGCAGTCTAAAGCAACATATTAGCCAGCCATCATCATTTGCAAGAAAATCTTTGACCCCTGAAACCGCGATTCTTCCTAATACTCTCATATGCAAGGTCTTCCAGCCATGCCAATGATTCCGCTGCCCAGCATTACGCATCAATGTATTTGCCTGTATACAGCAGTCAAAATAATTGTTTCACACCTTGTCACAATGTATCTGTTAATCTGTGGTACACGCCACCCTGGTGATCGTCAGGGAAAGGAATGTGGTACAAAATCTGATAAAATGTTGTCCAGACATTTATTTAAAGGGACAGTGTGTAACAAATTTGGCTTTTAATTAGCAAAAATCGAGTATTGCTTTTATGAATACATATTCTGGCACAGTCTAATAACATAACATCAAAAATGATAGATTCTTATAATTTTGAATTAGTTATTTATAAATACATAGGCGTTGGAGCACCCACCGGGAGATGCCATGTTGAGTCGTTATTTCTGATTTCAGTAGCCGAAAGGGGTCAAACTTGTCAATCCTATCTGTGTCCTATATGAAGACCCACTGTTGGTGGAGGTGGAGTTGAAAACAAGCAAAGACGACCGTAGACCATTATATTAGCTGTTTTCTGTTGAAAGTGAGCACCATCCATACTCTTTGTCCAGTGAATGGGAAGAGGCAGTGACGTAGAAAAGAAAATGAGGTGATAACCGAGAGCAAACAAGTGTCTATATCGGCTATTATTACCAGGTGGAGATAATTCATGAGTGAGCAGGGATTAGTTTATTGTGGCTTTATATTAGAAACAGGGGAGTGTAGAGCAGTAACTACTATGTCCTCCCACTCTCAGACTCAGACTGAGACATACTTCAATAATCCCAGAGGGAAATTACTTTTGTTACATGCTCCAGACATACAAACAATTTTATTATATATGTGTGTGTGTGTGTGTGTGTGTGTGTGTGTGTGTGTGTGTGTGTGTGTGTGTGTGTGTGTGTGTGTGTGTGTGTATACACACACACACACAACATTCCACACAAAATAATATAAATATACATAAATAACTCATATATATAGATAGATAGATAGATAGATAGATAGATAGATAGATAGATAGATAGATAGATAGATAGATAGATAGATAGATAGATAGATAGATAGATAGATAGATAGATAGATAGATAGATAGGTGACATATGCAAGCTTCAGGCCGCTGAAATCTGAACACTTGCAGAATCCATTTGGCCACTGACTTACAATAAATGATGGAGATGCCTGGCTGTCTTGGTTGCGTACTGTTCTCCCACCCAGTACACCACTGTTTGGTAAATTTTATATATGTCATGGACTGCTCTAGTGAACCCGAATTCAGCCACACACAGAGATACGTTTCAAGAGTTTTATTGAAGAATGCTGGGTTGTGGATGATGGGAACCAGAGAACTGTACCGGTCAGCAGCAGGTGGAGGAGGGCGATGAGAGCAGGATAAGCTGGAGGACCAAAGAGACGTGGAGGACTGCGGGTGCTGCGCTGTGGAGCCAGGAAACCTTCAGAGCAGGTTGGAGAGCGCTGGGGTAGAGGCAGAGCTTACAGCACAGCAGAGAGAGTTGTTGGAGCGCTGGAGTAGCAATAGAACCAGCAGCACAGCAGAGAGAGTACTTGCAGCGCTGGAGTAGCAGCAGAACCGGCAGCACAGCATAGTACTTGCAGCGCTGGAGTAGCAGCAGAACCAGCAGCACAGCAAAGAGAGTACTTGCAGGCGGGCAGGCAGGCGTAGACGAAGGGAACTCTGTCAGGCAGACGTGGGAAGCTCTGACTGGCAGACGAAGTTTGGGTGAAGACGATCCGGCGGGGAGGAGCAGACAGGTGTTGACAGGTGAACCGAGTCCGGACTTGATTAGGAACGGCATGTGGAACTAATCAGAAGGGGGAGTGGAAAATGAAGTAACTGGACTGGATGAGAGGTGGAAAGTGCTGAAGAGTTCATGGGGAGACAGGCAGGCCAAAAACTGCAACATGACAATATATATATATATATATATATATATATATATATATATATATATATATATATATATATATATATACATATATATATATATATATATATAGTATGTATATATAGTATGTATATAAAGTATGTATTGTTTACTCAGCCTTGACTCATCAAGGCCAGTACAAATCCAAAGCAAGAGTCAGTATATGGACAGACCTCATCATTGGCAGGTTTCTCATGGATCCACTAATATGTTTTCTTTATTAATGTGAAGCAAATACATGGAAGTAAACAGGCTTTTTAGTGGCATAGGATTTACTGCCAAGAGGATTTTTTCCAACAAAGAAAAAAACAGTAAACAGAACTTTCCTTACTTTTTGTGCTGCTCTTACTAGTTTGAGGACACGCCTTTGACAGGGATCAGTCCATTGGCAGGGTTAATTAGGCCATGTAACTGAAATGTGTTTTTGAGAAGCTGAAAGGTGCTTATAACAGGACCCACATGACAAGATCCCACACTCACACAGATACTTGCTGGTTTATTGATGACATTTAATTTCCACATGCCATGTTTATATGAAGAACCTTTGCAGATACCATTTAATCATGTGTTAACTCTGTTGTTTACATTTTCAGCCGAACCCTTTTTTACCCTTATGGGCCCATACCTTCACCTGAGTCTTTCTGTTGCTTTGCTTGGCAAGTTTATCACATTCTGCTTCCTATTTATTCTTCCTCTTGACCAAAAAAAAAAAGTAACATGACAGCTCCAACCATTATCACGTGAAATGTTACAAAGGGAAAAAGGAAGAATCTGACTGCTCTTGAAGTGCCACCTGTTCTGTGAAAGGGGGAAAACAACACTCTGTTGGATCTAAATAAAGCAGAATTCACTCCAACCCACATGACACATATACATCCAAGGGCCGGTGTACTGAAAACCTGCAGCAGTTTTATGATTCCCCCTCCTTAAACCATCTCTCTATTCCAATGTGAGGGTGTTTTGCTGATCTGACCACCCCTTGCAGACTTGTCCCCTGAATTCTATGGTCTCTTTTTACTTTGGAAACCTTGGCATCTTCATTAAAAACACTCATCTTCCTCATCAACACTAGTAATCCCTTTCTCCCATTATTTCCACCGCTTATTCTTTTTTTGTTCATGTCTCTTAAGCATTAGATCCCTCTCTCCTGACATGCACTGTTGTAAAATCACTCCTTAATCGCTTCTTTCATCACCAGCAGTCTCTGCATCCCCACACCTTTAGATTTACATCATTAAAGTCTCTCACTCACTTCTTACTCCTTTTTCTTTTTGGGTTGAACTGAACACTAGTGATATTTGTTCCATAGTCATTTATCCACAGAGAATACCAGTCTTCTTGCCATAGATCTACATAGACTCACAAGTTAGAAATGGGACATATGCATTGGCGTCGTTACCCCTTTCCTGTAGGTTGAAGTAATTACTAGAAAGGTGTGGACTGCTCTATTATGCTATAATTAAGTGAGAACCATATCCTGGTTTTAAAGTAGCATCCCAACAGGACAATAAAAAAAGTTACGTTTACAAAGTCTTCGACTGTGCTCTAATGAACTGAACGCAGCCACATTTTCTAAATCCTCAAAGGAAAAGGTCATTCTTGTAGGTTACTCAGTTAAGGCTAAATTAAATGAAATACATTTTGGGATTTAGCTTTTAAGTGAGTGAGCTTATTGTAATATTCTTTATTTGTATTAAAGCGCATAGTCTTCATAAGCTTGAAAAACCTTGTTCCTACCAAATTAAATGACACTAATGTGCCAGCAGACTGAACCTGTTATTCATATTGAACATGGTGTTGTGTTTAAAATATTTATTGATAGCGAAAACCTTGAGACCTGGTGCAGGCAGAAAAACCTCTGCTGGAGAATGCTGAGGACCCAGGTGGTGTAGAGCTGGTAGCGACAGCAGCAGGGGGTAGGAAGAGGCTTGAAACCGTGGGACAAACATATTTCTAATTTTGTCAATATTCTAAAGGTGAAAAAAGGAAAGTTTGGAAACCTGTTTAACATGGGATTTAAATGACATGTCTTGGTCAAAAATAACACCAAGGTCTTGTCATCAAGACATGCCTGTAGTCGAAGAAATTGATTGGATTCATCAGGATTTATAGATAAATATAGCTGAATATATAGCTATTCCGTTTTTCACCTCTGGAATATTGACAAAATTAGAAATATTTTGTCCAGGAGAGATGCTGAAAACCTAGTCCATGCATTTGTTACTTCAAGGCTGGACTATTGTAATTCTTTACTATCAAGAAGTCCACAAAATGCAGTTGTCAGCCTTTAGCTGATCCAAAATGCTGCAGCAAGAGGGATCATAAATCTCCAATTTTAGCTTCCCTTTATCAGCTTCCTGTTAAATCAAGAATGTAATTTAAAATTCCCCTTCTCCCGTATATGCTTATCCTCTGCCAGCACTTTCAGGTAGGATTTGATGTGGCTCATTCTGTCCCCTGGCAGGCATTCGACTTAGGTCCCTGGTGTATAATGCTATGTTTCTGACTATGGAGCTGACAATTACCAGAGTTGGCTTGTCAGTGGATGTGACGTTGAGTGGGGAAAATATGTTGCAAATGCAGACAGGTTGTTGGTGACATTGGGGCCGGAATCTAGAGCTATGCTTCCTGCGTATTGTCACCCAGCCAGCCTGGTTACCCTGCTGCTCGGGTACTGCTGGGGGGCCGCTATGTGAAGCTTATCTCTGTGGCTCCGCGCTAGCTAAGGGGCAGCTGTCTACTGGTTTTTCAACAGGGTGAAGCCAGATCTCCAATTCTGACTCTCTCACCTCCAAAGCTACAAAAACACTACATTTATTACACATATTACATCATTATCACAAAAGGAGGCAGAGGAATACTTAAACATCAGACACAGAGAGCAGGAGAGGGTAAGGATTGGAAACAGATGGAACCAGTGTTCAAACCAGACAAGCAGTAGATAACGACAAACAGTTTATTGAACTGAAGCGGGGCAATCAACGCCAATGTCAGTGGCAGGAAAACTGAGGACAGAGACAGTAGGTTAGTGACCACGTCTATCAGGAGGTGATTGTTCAGAAACGTGACGGTTACTAACCTCAGCTCAATGTCCAGAATTGCCTCAGAGTCCGATGTAAATCCCAGCCAGCTGGCTGTTTACACTGGACGGCAGTGACCGCTCTGGGTATCCCAGACGCTGGTGCGTCGGTAGTGGTCGGACAGGCAGTTGATCAGAGCCGTGGAGCGAACGGTAGCAGGATAATCAAAAGGATATTCCAGAATCGGTGTTGGGGATGTGGTCCAAGGTCAGAGCCGGGTTGTCAGAAAACCGAAGAGGCGCCAGAGGATAATCCAAGACAGGGTCAGGTCACAGGTCCAAGGTACGGGACACAATCAGGCAAACAGGGTGTATGAGGACAGGCAGGCTCGGATGTCAGGTCAGGCAAGAACGGATCCAGCAATCAAGTTACAGGGGTCGGGCAGGCTCAGTGGTCGATAGACGGAACTAGTCGGGATCAGGAAATCAGTATGAGTAAGAACGCTGGAAAATATCTAACCTAAGGCTTGAAATAATCTGGCACTGCTGTCTGGTTTGGAAAGTGAATATATACTGTCCTAAGCAGGTGGAACAGGTGAGCGGTAATGAAAACAGGGTGTAGTTAAACAGGTGTGTGGCATAGGTGATCAAACCAGACCTCAGTGCCGAGATCCTGACAGAGAGAGGGGGAGACTTAGACAGAGATGGAGAAGCTGATGGAAGGATAATTGAGGAAGCCATAGTAAGGCTAAAGCTAGGCTAGGCAGCAACAGAGAACATACAGAGAGCTGTGACAGCAAAGAGATTTAAGATAAAACCGAGAGAGTCTGGAACACCAAACCACAATCCACACTGCAGCAACAGAAAGCAGGAAGTGACGCAATATGTCTTACCGCAATCTCAGGAGCTCAACATGACCTCAACTAACCATTCAACCACACAATTCAACCAAATAAAATATAAAAATTCTCCCTCTGGCTAAATCTGTCCGGGGAATGTAAATGGTCCGCAAGCTGCTTTTTGGAGATGCCTGACCTACATGATGCTATCACCACTATGCTTGATAGTTGGGCTAAATCTCATTTCACCTCTTCTCCCAAGCTGAGAAATAATTTTAAATATAATACTAATATTTCAACATGGTATTACAACTATTTTTATAAATATCACACCTCTCTGGGCCTTGATTTTTACTCCATTACTACACTTAAATTACTTGAATACAGTTAATTCAGCCATCTGTTTTTTTGTAATATATTCTCAAATATTTATGCAAAACAGGACCCTCTGGGGCTATCTTACGTTTAATTTCTACCAATTTATCTATGACATATCAGTTATAACAAGCAAGGTTATCTCAACATATTGGAGTACATAATTAGTTTGTTAGCTCACAAAATAATATATATCTCAAACAAAGAGATACCATTATCATGATACCATTATCAAGCAGCGATTGGTTCAGTATTAAATATAAATGACTGTATGAACAGCAAAGCAAACAAATCTTAGAAAACTAACCTACAAAAGTGCTCCTTTCATATCACCTGTCTTCTCAAACAGAGCAAGCTTTTAAGACAACCAGAAATCTAATCTAATCTAATCTAATCTAATACAATTAGAAATGAACCAAATGGATGAATTATGTGTACAGCAAAACAAACTTAGAGTTACAATATTCAAAATACAACATGAGAATTTGCTTTAACAACAAGGAGTTTTCATCCCAAGAATAAGAATTAGTCAGAAAATCCAAGTATTCTTCCATGACCTGACAAACAACAGACACATGTGGCAAGGTATTCAGACCATCCTAGACTACAAGGCTGCTTCTTTAACCTGTAAGCAGTGTCCGAAATTAACTTCCTGATTCACCGGCCAAGTTGGCCGGTAGATATAAAAATCAACTGGCCAGGCATATTTTTTACTGGCCAAAATATTAATCCTCACCAGACCTCTCAATTTTTCCCAAAAATTAAGAGTGAGATTATGTTAATTTTGGGGGGTGTGGCTGACTGGACCCTGGAAGAGAAATCTTTGTTTCCTACCTTTGATAGGAAATTATTAAGTTTATTATAAAAGGCAGAATATGAATTATCAGATTCACATCCAGGCAATAAAAAACACTACAGATTATCATTGGTATATCCATGTTGGTCTCATTTGTGAATGAGGCAGAATTTCATCAAGCCTATGGTCCAACATTTTTCCCTCAGCTGCAACACTTAAAGCACGCAGGGGTTCACGCTGCGTCTTTACGCATGATCCAGGTGCTGGATAAACAGTGGGGAAAATGCATAAATGAAGACTGTAAAGGGATTCTTTAGGGAGGAGAGAAGGAAAAATGGGTCTAAGCTAAAACCCCTGATGTTACAAGTTCTTTAAAATGACCCTTAAAAATACGCACCTAAATTACATGTAACGTAATTTTGCGCACCAGAACTCAAGCGCAAGGAAACACGCCCACCGAAGCACCGCTGGTTCTGTGTCGTTAAAGACAAAAGAGCATGAAACAGCTACTGACTCTCCTAGTGATATTAATTGGGACATTTTGGTACGACTGGAAGGACATTAAACATAGTGATTTACGTTTGGAAGGCTGTTCGCTGATAAAAACACCTGGCTCCGAGAGGGCAGTTACAGCGGTGAAGCACAGAGACACAGTGCACGTAGTTAAAAAATGCAGAATAAATAAAAACGAAACTTATAAACAGACTAATTGGTGTTTTAGACTGAATCTGGTTAGCAGAACTGTTTTCTAATCCAGCGTGCAGCCATGACTGGTTCTGAATGAAGGATTTATCTGGGAGCCGCTCTCCCCCCATGCGTCCTGCTCCGCAGAAGGAGGAGTTTAGACTGAGCTCTGGATGGACAGAGCAGTGAACTGGTCATCCGCAGCCCAGATGGGTTTTGTTATTTTTAATTTATTTGGTACAAACATTTACTCGCCATGTGGCAGCTAGCCCTCTGAAATTCACTCGCCAAACAGGGTAATTTACTCGCATTTGGCGACTGGCGAGTGTTAATTTCGGACACTGCCTGTAAGGTCAACACAGACTTTCTCAACACATTCAATAATTACTCCGGTCAGTTGAAACATTCAACAACACTCCGGTGAGGAAATCCACACCTCACCCAGATAAACAGGGATTCAGCCTTGAGACAGCTGATTTCCTGAGAACATTGACAGTGGGTCACAACAACATACCGAGACAGGTGCTCAAAGACTGTGCTGACCAGCTGGCTAATGTCCTCATGGACATATTTGACACCTCGCTGTCCCATCCTGTGCCGTCCTTTTTCCAGACTGCAACCATCATGCCAGTGCCCAAAAACCCCATAATTTCATCACTTAACGTCACACTCACTCCAATCACAATGAAGTTATTTGAGAGGCTGTTGAAGGAACACATTATCTGCAAACTCTCCTCTCCTTTCATCTGCTCATGTTTGCTTATCACTACAACTGCTCCACAGAGGATGCCATCTCCTCTACACGCCATCTGAGCCTGGAACGCCCATGTGTGTATGTTGTTTCTGGACCTCAGCTCAGCATTCAACAGAATAATCCCCCAGCATCGGGTGATCAAATTGCCACCTACCTACTACTGCCATTGGTCTTCTGTCTCGGCCATGTTTATTTACTCTGAACTCATGTTTAATCTAAAAAGGTTTTGCAAGATTTCCTGTCTGACACCTGAAGGTTCATGAATAAAATCTGTTTGTGCATAGTGTGCTGTGCTTGCCGTTTGACCGGACACCACACATTGCTTTCAATGGTGCCTCAGTACGATGCGCTCATGATGAATGGTGGAGCACTTGCCAGACTGAGTTTTCACAGGAAATAGAGACGGTGCTGGGCTTTCTTTGCCAGTGATGCAGTATTGATGGTCCAGGAGAGGCTTTCACTTATGTGCATCCCAAGGAAATTGGTGCTGCTCACTCGCCACAGCAGCACCATTGATGGTCAATGGCAGTTGTTGGGTCTGACTTCTCCGGAATTCAGTACGATCTCCTTGGTCTTGATGACGTTTAGCAGGAGGTTGTTGTTTCTGCACCACTTAGTCAGAAGGTTGACCTCCATGCTGCATTGAGTCTTGTCACCTTTGGTGATCAGACCCACCAGAGTTGTGTCATCAGCAAACGTCAGTATGTGATTGTTGCTGTAAGTTGTTGTGCAGTCATGCGTCAGCAAGGTGAAGAGCAGGGGACCTCTGACTGAGGAGGTCCAGTAGCCAGTTGCAAAGGGATGTACTGAGTCCCAATTCGTCAAGTTTGCAGAACTTAAGTCGTTTAACTGCATTCTCATATATGAATCTCTTTTATCCAGGTGGGTGAGGGCTGGATGAAGGGCAGAGCAGATTGCATCCTCTGTAGATGGTTTGGCTCGGTATGTAAATTAGAAGGGGTCCAGGGTGATGGGGAGCATGGATTGGATGTGTGACATAACAAGCCACTCAAAGCGCTTCAAAATTATGGATGTCAATGCCACAGGGTGGTAGTCATTGAAGCAGGATGGAACAATAACTTGCTTCAGGGAAATGTTAAAGATGTCTGTGAAGCTCCTCTGCGCAGTCCTTCAGCATATGACCAGGAATGTTGTCTGGACCTGTTGCCTTATGGGTGTTGATGACAACAAATGTCTTCTTCACACAGTGATGGCCTGAATGCCCTGCCATAGGCTTTGTGCGTTGTTGCTGTCTTTGAAGTGGAGGGTTATCTTGTGAGTGAATTCATGTTTTGCTTTCTTGATGCTCCGGGACAGGTTGGCTCTCTGTGTTCTCATGCCAGATTCATCCCCAGCTCTAAAGACTTTGTCTCTGGCTCAGCCTGAGGACATCCCCTGTCAATCATGGCTTCTGATTAGCCTGGGTGTTGATGTTTGTTTTTTTTGTTTATTGGTGGGTGACATCATCGATGCACTTGGTGATGAAGAGGTACAGTGTCTGTGTACTCATTGTGAGTGGTGTACACCAGGTCCAAGGAGTAATTCCCTCTTGTTCGGAAATCAACATGCTGGTGATGTTTTGGACAGACAGTCTTCAGATCAGCATGATTAAAATCCACAATGCATATTAATGGACATGTACATGTAAATATGACAGATTATAGCCTATGGCTAATTTCCACCTGTAGTCCCTTTGGCAGGTTGAATCAACATGAAATAATAAACTCAATAAATCACCGGTTAAAAACAACTTGAACAGTAAGCCATCATCACAGTATAAACAGGGGGAGAACTTACATAGAGAGATAACAAGTCTGTAATGTTGTCATTTAATCATGTCTTGGTGAAAACAAGCACACAGCACTTACTCTCTGTCCAATTCACTGACCTCAGCAGTCATATGTGGTCCATGTTGTTGTCCAGTCATCGCATTTTAGCCAGGAGGATGGATGGTATGGTTCGCAGAGTTGTGCTAGCCGCTAGATGCCTCCATGCTTGCCCCTCTTTTGTTTCCTCGCACATTGCTTCGGACACCTTCTTTCTGGTAGCAGACAAGTCCACTGTTGTCGCAGGCTGACCGAGTAGCCCAAGCTCTTTTAGCGTATCTGCTACATGGTCCAAAACACTGCAAAACTTGCTTTTCTGGATGTCTAGTAGAGCCTGTCTGCTGTACGTGTACTTAAATGTACGACGCAGACAAGGCGAACACATAGAACTTTCGGACAGACGCTTTTTAAACAAACCAAACAACACACAATCGGGACAGAGAGAGGCTGCTGTTTGTGTGCACGCAGTGCCATCAGAAAGCAGCCATCATAAGTTGAAGGGCTGAAAAGACATAAAAATCAAAGGGTATGAACAAAATTATTTTCCTTCAACTGTTAACAACACTGTTACATCTGGGAGAGGGATCTATCCAAGAAAAAGTGCTGATTTTTAGTCCCAGTCTGCATCTGGTATGGAGTGACATTCACAAAGCCTCTTTAAAGGTTATCATAACATCAACATTATGTTAACCTTGTTCAGAGGTAGTGTTGACATCTCTGGGCTCTGGCCAGTTAGGGGTTGATGAGTCAGAAAGTTGAAACTAAAAAAAAAAAAAAAATACAGATCTACTGAGGTAGAGGGACTTTCTATGGAAAATAAAACTGAGTAGACAGACTTAGTATCAGCAGTAGACAGGACAATGACAGCTAGATACAAAGACACAAAGTTGGTAGTACTATCTAGGAATGAAACTCCAGAAGAGTACAGAGTTTGTATTAGCAATAAGTTTGTTACAGCTTCTATCAAACAGAAAGGAAAAAGGGATGTTGCTTTTCTTATGCATTCAATAGTTCCTTAGTCTGAGATATCCCCAGCCAGAATCTTCACCTCCTGATATGTAGAAATAGTTTTAAATAACATCAATCCTGTTTGCACAATGGCTGTAATACTTGCTACTTATCTTACTTAGAGCTTGTCTTCCAAACCCAGATGGTAATGTACTGATAGCTTTGAAATGGGTGCTAAGGAACCAATTATAGTAAAAATACTCTTTTTGTTGGGAATATACATGGGAAAGGTGAGACATTAAGCTTACAAATGGACAAAAAGGAAGCAACAAGAGAAAGCAGCATAGAACGAAAGCAACAAAGGAGGTGAGCCAAATATGAAACAAATGGAGAGAAGCTTGTGCTTTAATTAGGCATTCTTATTCAGATTTATGTGTTCCTGGTCCAGCCGGTGTGTGGGTGGCATGTAGCAGGTAGCTCAAACTAATGGTTGTCAGTGGACTGCACAATGGAAGACTGCACTGGTTAATACTTCATATGCTCTTATGCCCGTTTTATCTCCTAAAAATACTGGTATTTAAGCAGTGCTAAGCTGTTTTTGCATATTTCCTACACTGAGTAGTACAGTTGAAACAATACACTACTTTTTTTGGTTCTTTTGTAGTGTTGCTCGATTACAATTTAGCCTTTGTTTCTTATGACATTGTGTTCCATCATGCAGGATATTACTTGGACCATTAACAAACTATCAAGGTTATGAAGAAGATCCTGATACTTTTCCAATACCATGGACTCGCAGTATTGTTGGCCAAAAATGATGCATGACACTTATGGTAGATCCTACCTTTTCTTTCTCTAAACCCATAACTTTTTAAAATATCTCAGATCTCAAAATGCCAGGATGATGAAATGGATGAAATGGAAATGTTTTTCTTAGAAGTGGCTTCTTTGCTGCACCTCTTGTCACAAGTGCCAAGTTGTTTCTGCTTTGCTCTCAATAAAGACATGTAGTAATATGCATACATACAAGTTTCTACAAAAAAGAAATAAATGGTTAGATTGGTGCAATGTTCATCAGAGAGACCATCTGGGGGAAGAAACTGTCTCAGTGGCAGCTGGAATCTCTAAATAGCCCTCTGGAGTCCTGACCTAAAGGTGAACAACAAAACAGTTTCTGTGTAGGATGTGTTGGGTCTGTAGAGATGTTAGCTGCACTTTCCTGACCCTATACCTGTATAATTCCTGGTTGGAGGGAAGGTAATCCCTGATGATTCTCTCTACCAATGTAATTATTCATTATAGTTTGAACCTGTTGTGCTTTGTGGATGAGCCAAACCACACAGTGATGAATGTACACAAAACAGACTGAATAATGGGGATGTAGAAGATGACCAATTGGTTCTTTGGAAGGTTAAACTTCTCGAGTTGCCACTGGAAGTACAGTCTGTGCTAGGCCTTCATTTGAACAGTGTTTATGTTTGAGGACCATCACAGATCCAGATAAATTGTTTTAGGATGATGAGGGGAGGCAGTGTAGGTGGTGTTCTCCAGAGGTCTACTGCCAACTCAACAGCCTTGAGGGGCTTAAGCTCCTAGTGGGTCTAACATTAATGAACCAGACTTGTATTTTCGCTTGATATTAGGACAATAATAGAGTGATTTTTTGCACTAGCATTCTCTAACAGCAAACTCTGTACACATGGAATTCATGAGTGACAACTTGTCTTTGAATATTTAAGAATTTATTAAGAACAATGAAGGCGCATACAGGGAACACCATTAATAATGTTGTTTACCTGAATTAACATTTCAATCTACAAATCTTCTGTACTGGGCTAGTGAAACTAACTAAAACTATTAAGGAAAATCCAGATCAAAGAACCATATGTACACACAAAGGGATAAAAGGACAGAAAGGTTAGCTGAATATCATCACCATAGAAATTATTCAATGCATTTCAGAATTCAGTGAGGATCTTTAAGTTAGGGAACCAAAATTCAACCCATTCACAATGCGACTTCGAGATGGAGGAGGGCATGCATTAAGAAGGCAACAACATATTGGGCCTATGATGGCTGCTACGTGATGGTTAGCACCTAAGTCAGCAGTGCTCCCTTAGGTGCTCGTAGGAAAACTCTGCATGGCTTGCTGGGAGAGCGCCTTTTGTATTAGTTTTCACCTGCAGGCAGCTGAATGAAAGATCAAAAACAACTGGTTTCTGTAATGGCTGGCTGGCTGCTTCAATGTCTGATTTCACAGAAATAATATACTTAGCTTCGGTACTGAGGAAATGTTGGCGGAACTCTGTGTGGGTCCACAGAAAAGATAACTGTGTGCCCCCCGCCAGTTCTGATGGGGCATCACACAAAAGAGGTCGATTTCAACCAGGGGGACAGTTTTGTACAAGCCAGGTCCTGCCATCTCGTATTTCTCATGGATATCAAATTACAATCTGATATCTATATTCCTCATGGCTGAGGCACTAAATATGTCAGGGCTCCAGGCCTGCAGTCATTTAACCCAGTGATGGTCGGTTTTTTGGGGATTGGGATGATGGTGGAGCGTTTAAAGCAAGAGGGTACCTTACGTAGCTCCAGAGACTTACCGAAAATCCGAGTGAAGATGAGAGCCAATTAGTCAGAAGAAGATCTCAGGCATGAGTGGGACACATTGTGAGGTTCTGGAGCTTTCCTTGTCATTTAACACTCAAGGAACCTATTATCATCTTCCTCAGTGATAGTCCAGATAGGTGGTCCAAGGTGAGGACACTGGTTTGAGCATGGAGAGCTTTTGTGTCATGGTGCGATGTGGTTGAGGTGGTGGCAGGTGTGAAAGGCTGCTTTTCAAACCTGCAGTAAAAGATAATAAGGTCATCTTCTAGATGAGGATTCCACTGAGGAGGGGGGGGGGGGCGGTTGGTGGAGGGGAGGTTGGCTCCTGTAGGCTATGATATTTATCAAAGCATTCCAAATGGTAGACGGGTCGTTAGTTGAGAATCTATTTGTTTGCATCTCACAGTAATTTACCTTTCCTGCCTTGATCTTCTTGATGAGCCTGTTTCTGAACTGTGTATACAAAGCCAAGTTCCTACTGCTGCAAGCTTGCTCCTACAAAGCTTTCTCAGGTGTAGAGTGAACTATGGTTTGTTGTTGTTTTATGTGCAATATCTTAGTTTGCACACGCGTAACCTCACAAAAATTTGACTTATGAGGGTTTTTTTCCACCACATCTGTAATCAGCTCTTCTTGTTGTGTTTCAGCCTCTGCTGAGCAGGCTTTTTGTGGGAGATAAACACCAGCAAGAACAAACGAACAAAACTCCCTCTTTGAATAAAATCTTCTAGAGACTATAAAAAAATAACTCCAGTTGAGAACTACTTGTCTTATGTAAAAGTTTGATAACAGCACACCTCCTCTCTTTTTTCCTGAGAGCTCTATGCTGCGGTTCGATTGAAGCATCTGGAAGCCCATCATCCAAAGAATGCTGTCCGAGGTGTGTTCACTGACCCTGGGTTCAGTGATGTAGAGGGCAGCAGACCCACAGAAGACCAAGTTTTGAGAGTTAAGAGGCAGCAATTCCTCTATTTTACTAGCCAAGGATCAGATTCCTCTGTCGTGATGGTCATCACCGTTACGTGCCAGAGAGCAAAAGGAGCACACGATACTGAAAAACTTCTACCAAACAGGCAGATGGTAAGTTGAACAGGTGGGTGACAGGTGATGATTGGCTGAACAGGGTGAAGGCAGAGTGTAGCTCCTTAAGGAAGGAAGTGGTCCTACACGACAGGTCCAGCAAAATTGAGCAGAGCAATCCAAAGGGCAAGGCAAGAATCAGAAACCGATAGCAGTCCAAATTGTGACCAGAATCAGAAAGCTGTTGACGTATCCTGCGAGGTCAAGCTTAACTTTAAAACCTCCAATTTAACTAACATGCCTGTTTTTTTTTTTTGACTGTGGAAGAAAACTGGAATGCATCGAGAAAATCCATGTACGCACAAAACCTTTAGTTAAAACGTGGTGGATCAAACTGGTTATGTAATGCTAGCCTTAAACTTTTCACTGCAACAGCTACATTCAGTCAAATGCTAAAGCTTCCTTCATTCCCCTCAATGGTTGGCAGAGTTTCTGCACACAATACCTACAATAGAAGCAATAAAAGTGTTCCTTTTTATGAATAAACTTGAAACAATTGTGGTAATACCAGATGGGGGTTTGTATGGAAAAAAACATGCAAAAGAAAGCCACTACAGTGGATCAAAGCCACAAAGAGACATGGTGGGAGGAATATTAAAATCGTAGGGGGTCTCTGTCTGTGGAGTTGAGCACCTGTGCTTAGTCAACGCCAACCTGACTGAGAAGAAGTAGAAATCCATTCCTCAGAGACATGTTACACCCTCTGGTTTAGATTAAGGATTCATAGTGCAGCTGTATAATGAGACCAAACACACTTCAAAGTCACGTCTCATTACTATGCATTGTGCGTGCTTATGTTTTCTTCTATTACTTGTGTGACTGAAAGTCATGAAGTTAAGACAACCTGTCCTATACAGTTACCCCAACCCCAGCCTTTTCGTTTAATTTCAATAGCAGCACAAGTCTGGAAAAAAATATTTCAACATATATAATTGCCATATTAAATGATGTGCTAGTTCTTTGGGACATGCAGTCAACCTCCAACCATTGAAACATACATAAATATGCAATATGTTTGACATCTGACAAAACATAATACTACTCTTGCCACACAAAAATTTCTGTCCTGTGCACTGTAGGATACTATTTAGTTCAAACTGACTAAATTGTAGGTGTTTTTGTCACTTGATGTAGCTACCGAGCCTTGCTCTGTTACCCTGAAAGCTTAACACTGTATGTGATAAATCACTGTCCTGCTTGGCTGTACACAGCCTGCTGCCTCCTTATCAGAAAGGTTGTTTGTTTCTTCCTGTTTGTTTTTGGTCCAAGCTATTTTCTGTTGTACCATAAGAGAGAGGAATCCTTCTATGTTTAAAAAGTGCTACTTATTCCTGTTTCACTGAACTCCAACCCCAAAACCGAGATCCTGTGGGTATAAAATGTGTTTAAATCCCTGTCAAAATGTTAAGTTTTTGTTATATAAAAACATGATAAATCGTTTTCATTGTTTTCCACATTTAGGGCGATATTTATAGAATTCAACCCAAAAACAAACAAAGCATGTCATGATGGGGGAATATATAAAGAAAAAAACAGTTTGCAACAGCTTTGTTGAATACATGATACCACTTTTAAACTAAAACTTTGTTGGACTGACTTTTGTTTAAATTTTAACATTTGGTCTTCTTTAGTTAGAGTATGTATCTGTCCCACATCTTGACTTGATCATATTTTCACACTTTACCTTGCAAATCTTCTCCTAATCGCTCAGATAGTGATTGCATCTCTTGTCCAAAGCTTTCTTTAAGTGAGTTCACAGATTTTCTGTCCGATTTACTTCTGAACTCTGGCCAAGAAAATCCAAAATGTATATTTTTTCTATTAAAGGGTTTCTTTAGTTGATTTGGCTAAAGAAAACCCCTCTTCCTCCTCTCTTTTCTCCTCATCAGCCTTCTAGCAAATACCCTAGAGTTTTGAATAAAAATCGGCATTTTGAACTGCTAATGTTTTCTTCCACCTCGACAAAGGGCCCAGTTCCACAAAAACAGAGCATGATGCTGCCATGACCTTATTTCCCTGTGTCTTTAATTTTCTTTTTACAGTCTACTGTGTTGCTTTTGTGCCGAATGTACTCTTTGGAATTATAGCCTGAAAGTCCTCTTTCTTTTCAACAGATGAAAACATGTTGTTCCACAAGGATTTGGAGGTTATACCCAGGTTTGAGCATTTCCTTTGGAAGAAAAGGTTTCTGTCTTTAAACCCTACTCCTTATTAAAGATATTATAAGACTAAAGAGTTGTCAAAAGTAGAAAACACAGGGTGTCTCCATAGTCAACAAAAAATGGTTCACACCCCGGAAGATTTTATGTTTTGATTTTAACAAAGTGCTTATACTGTCTTCAGGTATTATTAGTGTTTTGCAGTGGTTCAGCCAAAGTCCCAACTTGTTTCTGACAGAACATCTGTGGAAGGAGCTACAGACTGAGTTAATGTCATTTAGGTTTTCCAGCCTAAAACACTAACCATCAAAGATACACTGCCTGGCCAAAAAAAATAATAATTAGATTTAATTTGGAATTTTTTAGGCAAGTAGGTATGAGCCTCCCATTGGATAATTACTGCATGGGTAATTATGTTTCAGCTGGTAACAAGTTATTGAACTCCAAATCGTACAATGAGTTGCTTATCATTTCTTAAACAACCATGTCGAACGACACATCCCGTGATTGTGGAAAAGATGTCAGTCTGTTTCAGAAGGGTCAAATCATTGGCATGCATCAAGCAGAGAAAACATCTAAGGAGATTGCAGAAACTTCCAAAATCGGGTTAAGAACTGTCCAATTCATTATTACTGATAAAAGTATGAAAACTTAGCAAACATCTACCGAGATTGTTGAAATGTAAATTGAAAAAAAAGTTGTGTTTTTTTTTTTCATAATTGACACTCCTTTTATATAATGATATAATGTTTTGGTAGATGCCTGTGTCATTTGGTTTCCTATCAGAAACCAAATTCTTTGTCATTCAAGTTGATCCAATGACGAAACTTGTGTTCTATGGACAAATACAGTTTGCTTCCTTGCTCTCTACCATTTCTACTTTTGCTCCACAGACGTTTGTATGTAGAGGTTAAAGCTGGGGTCTGGTATGAGCTCTTGCCTCTATACAAATAAAGTTTCTAAACACCAAGAAAGGACGGAAGCTGACAGAATGCTCATGTTTGAATCTTGATCCAAAGAATAGCCACTTTTCCTGGATGTTATATGGGAGTTTTTAAATGACTGGATTAGCCCCTTTTAAAATCTCCATCTTGTTTAGCAGCTCCCACTTCTCACAACAGATGTGAATGAACTCTGAGTCTCTGAGGATCGTTCACAATCACTATATCTTCAGCAGACAGGTAGAGGATGGCTATGGCACTGCAAAATGACGTTAGCCAAATCCAATAAATTGTTGGCTGGTCATCAAAGGTCATTAGCCCTGAGGTCGCCAAACTACTTTGGGCCAAACATTGAGAGAGGTCATTTGTTGCTATATCAAAAGTTGCATGCACAGCAGGGGCTGAAAATTGATTGGAGGTTCATTGCAGTGATGGTCTACTGAGCAATGGAGCTAGCAATGTGTAATTAGTTAAAGAAAGAGGGAGGACAGCTGTTTGCATTTAATCATTTTGTGGGTTATGTACAGAAGGGACATCACTGTCCTCTTTAACATTAAGCATATTACTCACATCGTTCACAGCTTTATCTGCCACACAGACAGCAGTTTATATACTTTCTATGACATCATAATCTAAAAAGTTGTACTGATTTATTTTAATAAACTGAAATTTTTACTTTTTACAAATGAGAAAAACAGTTTCCGTGGACACAAGTTTTGGGGACACACAAATAAGTACTTTTTTAAGGACTATCCACATTTTACTGCTGTCTTCATGCAGTTTGAAGGGTCCCTAACAATGGAAATCAACAATGCAATATTTTGAATCTACAGGGGAAAAAAAACCTAAAAGTTCTGGATTCACTAGTTTTCATAGTGTCACTATCCTGTATCTTATTGGATACCTTAATGCAGTATACGGCAACTTGTAAAAGTATACAACAACTTGCCCTCATGGATGCTCAGTCATTGGCTATTAAAAGAAAATGCAACAGCAGTCAGTAAAATAGACCCAGAAGCAAGACAAAAGGATGTACCCTTTAAACAAACAATAAAAAAAATACTTCAGCGCTGTATGTGTAGCCATATACAGATGATCCAGTGATTCAGATGATTTTTGTGGCTTCAAGTAGAAGATAAAAACAAAAAACGGGAAGTGCAGTTTAGTGTAAGTGTAATGTACTGAAATGCACAGCTGAATGCCCTTTAAAAAGGGCATGTTGGAGGGGAGTGCATTTGAGTAAACATGTTGTCATATGTATTCTTTCAGCTAAGGATACATGCTGACATGATTTCTGCTGTACACTGTAAGAAGGAAAACAGTAGGAAAAAGGAAAATTAAAATGACATTTTTACATCAACTTAACATAAACGTAGCTTCTTCAGGCCCGTAGAAAACATGTTATAACCATGAATTCTGCTCTCTACCAAAATATCCTGACCGCCAATGTGTGGCCATTGGTGTGTATCTTTATGCTCACACCACTTGGGTTATGCCATAGCCAACGATCCAGATCAGCAGTTCCAGCAAGTCCACCTTTAAATGGCTCAGAAAAAAAGAAAGTTGCATAATAGTTTTGTAGTTTAATTTGATAGAAGGCATTGTAACATAACCTAAAACAGGTTGTTTATGCTCAAAGAGCTTCAATGTGCCTTAATTAAACCAATTCTTCAAAGAAGAGTGGACAACAATTCCCCCACAGCGGCCTATACGACTTATTGCCAGCTATAAACGCTTGAAGGTAGATGCTGCCACCCAAAGGCCGCTTAACCGTTAACTAGGTTTGTATGGTTTGTATTTTGTTTTCCCATGTTATCTTTGTCTGATATTAAATTAGTTTGATGATTTGAAACATTCAAGTGTGACAAACAAAAACAGAAGAAATGTGCCAGGGGTGAAAACATTTTATAGCACTCTATATAGTCTCTTACAAGACCAATTTCAACACAAACATACAGTTCAAAACTCTAAGTAAGCTGTTATAAAATAAACTAACATAAAAAAATCCCTTGCAGAACTTTCACCATACAGAGTTTAAATAATTTACACATTTTATCTTGAATGTCTTGTTTGTGCAAGCTCAGTGGGAAAAAAATATGGCCAATATTTTAATTGGATTGAGATACCATGACAGGTTTAAAGGGAAGGCGAGGGTGACAGTCTTCTGGCTTCGAGTCCCAAATGTTAAAACTGAACATCATCTAAATGAAGGAATATGTAAGTTTGCCTAATTTATATGCTTTCTCACATAAAGCCAGAAGGGAGGAAGCTGACGATAAATCAGCAGAATGAGTGTGTGACTTTACAGCCATCCACGACGGTTCGAAAGCGCACTTGGCATAATGTTTGAAATAGTACACTGTTGGCAATATGTTTGAATTACCATAGTTCTTGTATTGTCAGGAGCGTTGTGTGACTTTGCCAGGCTCCATGAATCTGCATAATCTCAAGGAGAAGCCGCTCGGCCTCAAAGGCATTTATGCAGCTGACAGCATGGCCCCTCCATCACAGTTTCATATCACAGCGACAGAACATAAGTAGGGGAACGCATATGAAAATGTGTGTTAGGTGAGGAATGAGCACTGTCATTACTCGTGGCTCTGACATTTGTCATTTGCTGTGATGTGATGCATTTGTCCGACAGCAGTTCTGTGGCTCGCCTGCTTTTGCAGAGGCAATATAAGGCCTGTTGTTTGTGAAAAGATAAAAAAAAGAAGTAACATGCAGTCACATTGCCAAAGGTTCTTCAACATTTATTTTTTGTAATTACTTGACCCATAAATTTATCCAAGACTGATTACGATGTAATTTTTAAATAATATAAAGCTTGAATAATTTATAACTGCACAAAGCACCAATTAATCACTGTCTGTTTCCTGAGTACGCTTTTTTTCTTTAAGGTGTCTTCTTGAAAGCTGATAGATAGCAGGCAAGAAGGCAGTAGTGAGAGAGAGCAATGCCAAACAAACAAAAACAACATCGAGATGAAGGATTACAAGAAGCTTGGTATAAATACAATGCCTCAAGAAGGAAACGGAGGGAAGAGAGATGTGGGAAGTGAAGGTCTCAGTGGACTACTGTGTAGTCCGAGGAATGTTAACTACGAGGTTCAATGTGTTTTCATGGGATTCTGTGTGACTGAGTCATAATTATGAAGTGGAGGAAAGAACATTGTTTTCATTTCGTTTTTGTCTTTCTTTCCTTCCTTCTTTCTTTCTTTGCAAATAGAAATCCAAGAATTGTAGCACATTTGTTTTTTTTACCCTAGTGAGTCGGTATTTTGGAGAGTAGGTACTATCAGTCTGGACTGAAGTTGCTTTGATATAAGCCATTTCACTGTTGGTCTGGCAGTGAATGTTCGGGATGTTCAGGGTCGTTGTCATTTCCCCAGTATTAAGTCTTTTGCAGTGTTAAGCAGTTTTTGCTCTAGAATGTCTTTGCATTTACCATCATACATGTTCTCATCAATGCTGAACAGATTCTCTGTCCCTTTCTGAGAAAAGGCAGCCTTGCAGCAGGATGTTGCCTACGCCACATTTCACTGAGCATATGATGCTCTAAAAGCGATTTACTTTGTTGTTTACACCATCATAGCAATTTTTAGAATTCCCCACTTAAACGTGTGTTTTTGGTGTCTTTTGCCCAGATCATTTTATTCTACCTGTTGGGTGTGCCCTACATGACTTGTGAGGAACCGTACATAGCACTAAGTCTTGCTTTCTTTCTTGCCAATCATCAATTAAGAGCAGATTTTGGAGGAGCATGACTGATAGTTGTCTTGTAGACAGATTACCCACCTCCACCACTGTGGATCTCTACAACTCCTCCACAGGTATCATAGACCTGTCAGCTGCTTCTCTGATTAATTCTCTCCTGGCTCTGCCTGGTGGTTTAGGAAGGCCGTGTCATAGTAAATTTGGACTAGTGCCCTACTCTGCATTTTCAGATGATGAGTTGTTCAGAGCTCTGTGAGACGTTCTTAGCTTGCAAAAGTGTTTTATAACCTAAATGCGCTTTAAACTGTTTTCTCTCTACTGTGTTCCTTAGTCTTCTTGATGCAGGTTGTTCACTAACCTTCTCTTACAAACCTCTTTTTATTTAAATTTTATTAGTCCTGAGATTAAATTGCACATAAATGGATTTTACTATCTAAATTGGTGCCTTCAAACGTGAACAAGTTGCACATGAATATTTAGGGACATAAGATTGGCTGAGGACAAATGCATGCCACAGATTTTCATTTCCATTTATAAGATTTCTTACACTTCACATTTTATTCTAACCCATGTTGGTCTGCACATAAAATCCCTGTAAAACACATTAAGGTTTGTGGTTGGGATATGAGAAGATTTGAAGTTCAAACACATACTTTTGGCAAGGCGCTGCCAGTAAATACGAAATGAAATGGTGCTGGATAGCAACACCCATGTGAGCAGGATGAAGTCCAATAGCCAAAAAGAGAATTAACTGGAGTTTTTTTTTTTTGTTTGTTTTTTTGGTCCACCAGACTGTCCGTTTCCTTGTGACTAGTGGTGTAACTTATTTAAAGTTGGAGCGAGAACCAAGACCTTCTAATTCACAGCATCATCAGTCCTTTTTTTTTTCTAGCGGTGAGCCTGTGAGAACAAATTGCTCATTAATAGAGCATGTCAGAAGTGGGACACTTGAAGAACCCTTTATCTGACACTGTATCAGGGATGTCTACCACCACAATGAACTGATAAATGACGAATAAGTCTGTTTGAAGGCTATGAGCTGCTAAATGCCTCTTTCTACCAATCAAAGGTTGAAAAGACATTATTGACAGAGTTGTTGGTAACTTTAAAAACATTGTTAAGATCTCAGAGATTGTGTCGGCAGAGAGAATCTAAGTGGGGTCAGTATTTTCCACTTTGCAATTAATTCATTGATAACCTGAGATGAAACGTACAACAGAATCAGTCATTGTTTCAGCTGAGCTAGAGGTTTTGCCTTTCGGAATGTAGGTTGTTCTGGTTGATTTGTTGTCTTCAATTTTTACCTACAGTATTTTAGCTAAGTTTGTGATGATTAAAGCTCTTCTCAGCATGAGCTCATGACAGGAGTATTAGTTTGCCTTTTGCTGCCGATGACTTGATATGGTGAAGATGAAGTTGACAGAAAGAGGCTACTTTCTTCAGAAACCCTCCTTGACCAATCAGTTCAGTTTTTGTTTTTTTTCTAAGGTGCTCACCAGGTCAATTTTAATGAAGGAATCACTATCAGGTCTACAGTCATGGCCAAAAGTATTGAGAATGATTCAAATGTTAATATTTACAAAGTCTACTGCTTCAGTTTTTACAACAGCAATTTGCATATACTCCAGAATGTTAGAAAGAGTGATCAGATCTTTAACTGCAAAGTCAATATTTGCCTATAATCCCCCAAAACATATTTCAACGTCATTGCAGCCCTGCCTTAAAAGGACCAGCTAACATGGTTTCAGTGATTGCTCCATTAACACAGGCGTGGGTGGTGATCAATCTGTCATGTCTAAGTAAGAATGACACCACTGGACACTTTAAAAAGAAGCTGGTGCTTGGCATCATTGTTTCTCTTCTGTGAACCATGGTTATCTCTAAAGAAACATGTGCAGTCATCATTGCACTGCACAAAAATGGCCTAACAGTAAAGAGAATCACAGCTAGAAAGATTGCACCTCAGTCAACAATCTATGGCATCATCAAGAACTTCAAGCAGAGAGGTGCCATTGTTGCCAAAAAGGCTCCAGGGCGCCCAAGAAAGACCAGCCAGCACCAGGACCGTCTCTTAAAAGTGTTTCAGCTGCGGGATCGGGCTACCAGCAGTGCAGAGCTTGCTCAGGAATGGCAGCAGGCAGGTGTGAGTGCATCTGCACGCACTGTGAGGCCGAGACTCTTGGAGCAAGGCCTGGTCTCAAGGAGGGCAGCAAAGAAGCCACTTCTCTCCAGGAAAAACATCAGGGACAGACTGATATTCTGCAAAAGGTACAGGGAGTGGACTGCTGAGCACTGGGGTAAAGTCATTTTCTCTGATGAATCCCCTTTCCGATTGTTTGGGACATCTGGAAAACAGCTTGTTGGGAGAAGACGAGGTGAGCGCTACCACCAGTCTTGTCTCATGCCAACTGTAAAGCATCCTGAAACCATTCATGTGTGGGGTTGCTTCTCAGCCAAGGGAGTCGGCTCTCTCACAGTCTTACCTAAAAACACAGCCATGAATACAGAATGGTACCAGAATGTCCTCCGAGAGCAACTTCTCCCAACCGTCCAAGAGCAGTTTGGTAATGAACAATGCCTTTTCCAGCATGATGGAGCACCTTGTCATGAAGCAAAGGTGATATCTAACTGGCTCAGGGAACTAAACATAGAGATTTTGGGTCCATGGCCTGGAAACTCCCCTGATCTTAATCCTATTGAAAACTTGTGGTCAATCATCAAGAGACGGGTGGAAAAACAAAAACCTAGGAATTCTGACAACATGCAAGCATTGATTGTGCAAGAATGGACTGCTATCAGTCAGGATTTGGTCCAGAAGTTGATTGAGAGCATGCCAGGGAGAATTGCAGAGGTCCTGAAGAACAGGGGTCTACACTGCAAATATTGACTTGCTGCATTAACTCATTCTGTCTTTAAAAGCTTTTGTTACTCATAGTATGATTGCAATTGTATTTCTGTACGTATGTGATGACAACATCTGACATACACACATAAAAACCAGAGGGCAGCAGATCATGTGAAAATATAATATTTTGTCATTCTCAATACTTTTGGCCATGACTGTACTGAGTCCAAGCTGCTGCATGTTGGCCCTTATTTATCAAACCACCTATTGGCTGAAATTGGGCATGTCGTTATTTTATCACTTATTTCAGGATTTGAGGGAAGGATGCACCTGAATCCCCTGGCAGGTCTCAGTTGGTATATTTAGGTCTATCCAGTGTGGTTATTAGCACAAAATAATGCTCAGCAGGACATCATTTATCTGATTGCTTTATTGGGTGTTTTATTTGATTAATGAGTTTTAGCATTTATTTACTTTGAAGATTACAAAATGATTAAAATCTGTTTTATAATGCACCGTAGGCAAATAGCAGAGTTTATACAGTAACCAGAATACTGGGGGAGAAAGGTAAAAAAAAAACAGTTGTAGTTTTGCAACTTCTTGGACTAGATGAAGGGGGAGGAAAGTAAAACTGCACCTGTCTGTAGCTGTCGATCTCTTGTACTTACTTGTGCACAGGAGCTTTTTATGCAGCAGCTGTCAGGTGGATTTCATGTTAGGGTTAAATCCAGAAGGCCATTTACAACAGTAAAAGCTGGAGCTTGGAAGCCATGGCAGTGCAGATGTATTTGGCCCTTCTGAGAGACGGGAAGATGTAAAGCTACTTCTGAAGGGGTTCTTGATTCTGCCTTGGGTCAGCTGGAAGAACACTGCTGTACTTGCCTAAGGAAGTTTTGCAGAGTTGTGTTTATTAAGTTATCTGCATGATGAACTGTAATTGGTCGAAGTGCTGTCAGAGACAGGATGTCCTCCAATAGTCATAAGACATAAAGTTTATTTGTGGATCTTTGGCAATTATGGTATTAATATGGGGGAGTGGTGGCTTGTGTCCTGGAGAGGTTGCAAGGTTTCTGGTTTGACTCCCTGAGCAAGACCCTTAACCTCAGAATGCTCCATGGGTGCCGCACAGTGGCAGCCACTGCTCGATAAGGGGCGGGTTAAAGTCAGAGCACCAATTTCATTGGAATGTATGTTGCAGTGATAGGATTGTGATTACAATTAATAATATAAACAAATAAGGTAAAATTGCAGAAACTTTGTGTTTAAAACAATGTTACAGGCTTTGTTGCTTTATTTCTTCTAGTATGTCAGTAATTTGTCATAATGCTGTCCCCATGACTTCTAAAATAAACGTGTCTTTTTTCAGCCTCTTATATTTATTTATATCAAGACAAAGCCATCCGAACCAAACAAATACAGGTGTGGTCATCACAGCTGAAAGCATTTGTTGTATAAAATTCTCACTGGCAGATTTTATATCAGACTAATCGTTTCTTGTTTTTGGTCAATTAGTTAGATCAAAATGATTTCCACTTGGTAAAATGCTTAGGTTATTTATGTATTTAGAATGACGATGTCATGAGATGTTGCTTCAGTATTTTCACATAATGTTTTTTTCTTAATGATCCCATTTGTTTGGGACTCTCCCCCCCCCCCACAAACACCCCCACAGCTGCAAGTCGTCTTCTTCACTGCCGTAATTGATTCTGTCCTGTTTTTGTCTGTCACTGTGTGGTTTGGTTCATCCAAACCAGCCCGGACTGCAAGGAATGAACAATCGGGTCTTTAGAGAGAATCATTAGGGCTGACCTTCCCTCCACCCAGGACTTGTACAGGTCTAGGGTCAAGAAAAGGTCAGCCAACATCTCTGCACATCTCACACATCCTGTGTCATAGAGTGAGGAAATTTCTTGACCCACATGCAGAAAAAACTATTTAATATGAATTACATAGTTTATTGAAAAGGAATGATTCAGGGAGGAGGTCCAATAGGCGACAGCAATGGTCACTGGATAACCAATAAGACACGAATGAACAAGACTCAAGGAGCTTCACAATCCTCTCCCTGGCTGATTTTCTTTCCACCTTTGCTTCACAACAATGACCATGAGACATTCAGTGATTGGAACACATCTAATTATACCTGCTGCGTCTGGCCACAGGTCTACAAAAGGACGAAAGCAGGTCAAGGAAGCAGCGCAATGTGTAGCCACAGACGGGCCTCAAATGAACTCAAATGTGAATCAACAAAAACGTAAAACAGATTATTCTGACATTTCACAGATTTAAATACTATTGGAAATCATGACTCACGATTGTATTGTTGCTGGACAGTGAGAAAAAAATGTATGAGTTATGTGTTCTTCATACAGTGTATGTAAATACTTGGTTTCTTCTGTAAATGATGATTTTTTTTCTCTTAGCTGTCAGACAAATCAACACCGGTTCTGGTTTTTCTTGGGATTGGCCAGTCTACTTACGCTTTTATGAATCTCATGAAAAACTTCATAATGTTTGACTCAAATCAATGCTGGTCCTTGAACACTGAGGTCCATTGTTACCACGAGTATAGAGCTTTCAGAACTGTACTGCAGCTGGAGTTGCATTTCTGCAGCCTCTGCCTGTGGGTATAATGAGGGATTAAATGAGATCAAACAGAGAGAGGAAAGGCTCGGAGCAAACTGTGGCAGATGGATTAGTTTCCAGGTGCTGATTACCTTCCAATAATTGTGGTTTACATCAAATTGGGATGTTTTGTGTCATTATCTTATTCTATCACTGTGTCCATAAGCTGGTGAGCTATTTTCCATCAAACTCCAATCCAGACAAGAGAGAAAACCACTTACTTGTTTTGTTTAATGAATATGACAAGTTAATTGACTGATATGACTGTGGGAGGAAGCCAAAGGCTCCCACATAAATCCAACAAGAGACGAGTGCAAACAGGTGTCAAAGAGTTTGTTTGTGAAGTAAGCATCATTAATTGGTTGGAAAGTATTTAAAACCATTTGTCAGGGTTAGATCTAATTTGTTATTTATAGGACATCTTCAGCTCAGCCACATACAGTGAAATGATGGAATAAAGATGTCTCTCTGTGCATACTTTCATTTTTAGAAAAAGAGAAAATAGTCCATCTTGACTCTTTGTTTCAGCCCTTTTGTGCTTTTGTCTCCTTCTATCTCATCCTCTCTTCATTTCTGCAGTCTTCCACTCACTTGCTTTGTGAATGGCTTGGAAATATTTCTCAGCTCAACAGCTGCAAATGGATTTTCCGAATAGCCCAGACTGGAACAGAATTATTATTATCATCACAAACATAATGCCAAATTGTTTTGTCATTTGTCACATTTTTTGCTGCTCATTGCTTGCAGCTTGTGGTCTGTTCACCACAATCTTCTGCTTATTTGATATGTCACAATTGGGGAGACCACTATTCAGAATGGGAAAGGAAGGAGCCCATGTTCTTCAAGCACAGCAGAGAGTACCTGTTGATCTGCATTAGTCAGGAAGTGACTCCCACCACAAAAAAAAAAAAAGTTCCTTACTTAGACATGTGACCCCCTCAGGTTTCAGGAAAGGAACAGCTGAATTCTGGGCAAATATGTGTTTTATTTGGCCACACGCAAATATACGCCAAAAATACAAAAATGGTAAATGGCTTGTACTTGTATAACGTTTTAACTAGTGCGATGACCCCCAAAGCGCTTTACACTACAGTCAGCCATTCACCTATTGATTCACACCCTGACAGTGGTGAGCTATGTTAGTCACCACAGCTGTACTGGGCAGACTGACAGAGGTGAGGCTGTCATACATTGGCCCTTTGACCACGGATTGTCGAAGGGGGGATCGAACTGGCAACCCGTCAACTGCAGGACGAACTGTTGTCACTTCCTGTGGCACCACTGTCGCGGCACATTGTTCATAGAAACATAGAAGATATTGGGTGTTATTCTGGAAGTCATCTGCTTTCGAATGCAACGACTCCTTGAACCAGTGCCAGCCGCAGGGTGGAAACGATCTGAACTGTTGCCTGGTTGTTCTAAAACCTGCCCAGAGGGACCAGAGGGCCCAATATCCACTCTCCATCATTTGTTGTTATAACATCACTTTACTAGTATTTCAGTTGTGGCTTCATTAATTTCAGTTCAGTTTGGTTTGCCAGGGGAAACCCCCCCAACAGACGCACACACACACACACACACACACACACACACACACACACACGATATTTGGATGAGACAGGCAAGAACTTGAATATCAAATAACTCTCAGGAACTCTATTCTCCATAAGTGCTGTTTTATTATTTCCTTAACAATGCCATATCGTTTAAAATATTTTAATATCTAAATAAACATTTAAGAGAGTGCTTTAGGTTTGTATTACTTTTTATCTGGGAATTACTAACGGGTTGATTTAAAATTGTTACCAGAAGGCCAGTATTCAAATTAAAATTAAAATATACTTCATTGATCCCAAAGGAAAATTAAATATTGTTGTAACTCCTATTGATCCAAATTCTTCAAAAGTTATTGTAGATAGTGATGACTGTTAACAGCGGTCTGTATTGCAGCAAATTACAAGACACCTATGATTGAAGACACTCTGTTTTCCCAAGACAGTCTCATGAAGAGGATGGTCAGTGTTGTCCATAACTTTCTTGGTTTTATAAAGAATCCTTCTTTGAATCGTCATCTCCAGAGGTTCCACAGTTGTCCAGAACAGAACCAGCTTTCTTTATTAGGTTGTTGAGTCTTTTAGGTCCCTGGCTCTGATGCTGCTGCCCCAACAGATGATGGC
Source organism: Fundulus heteroclitus (assembly GCF_011125445.2). Taxonomy (NCBI): domain Eukaryota; kingdom Metazoa; phylum Chordata; class Actinopteri; order Cyprinodontiformes; family Fundulidae; genus Fundulus; species Fundulus heteroclitus. The sequence continues at coordinate 74,824 of NW_023396717.1, read as the reverse complement.
AGAAGAGATAACGCATATGTTGAGCAGGCATAGCTACCACTCATAAAGGCACTGATGCTCCTGACTTACCAACAGGTAGCACTGATGTCCGAACCCACATGAGAAAATATTTCTGAGAAAATCAGATTTGGGACGATAGAAATAGTTCAGAAATAAAACTTACGATCCAAGGGCAAACCCTTTTTAGCTGAAGTTACTACAATCATGGGCTCAACTCGCCGCACTCCAGACAAGCTGTGACAAACAAGCCAGAAACAACTTATAACATTGTGAAAAGTGTTTAGACATAGCAATGGTGACGAAATGCCTCAGTCCTCTACATTCTGAGAGAATTTGACAGTTGTTTGAATGAGTATTGATTTGAGGAAGAGATTTTTTCCACAGAGCCTCCAGCATATATAGAGTTTCAGTTTCACTCAGTGATTGGTTATATTTGACGTTAACTCATTTCTTTATGCATCGCTTCCTCAGTCCATCAGCCAGCAGTGGTTTAAAAGCAAGCTGTTTGTGTGTTCGGTGTAGAAATTAAATTATCTGTAAATCTATGATCGCCATGTTCCGGTCTCACGATATACTGTCAATATAGTCACTCTGGGAGATCCGCTAGTTTTATCCTGTTACGTCTAAGTCCAGCAAGCCATTCAGTGTAGCACACATGATTTTGTAGATTGAGTGATATTGAGTGGTGGGCTGAGATCTCCGAATGATTTTACTCTCCCCTTATCATAGCTGACAAAGAAATTAAATATTGATTCCCGGTGTGTGCCCACAGGCTGAAATTACCCATTCTCTCTGCTCCCTTGCACTCTTTCCCTCCCTGCTCACTTGCTTATTCTATTTCCCCTCCCACTGCATTCCCGTTTTTATGCCTCTCTTCTTTAATATTGCCTCTCTAAAGGACTCTCTACTCACTGTGACTGTTTATCTTTCCCACTCAGAATGTTAAGGCTCTGCTACTTGTTGTAAGAGAGAAAAAAGAGAAGTGGTGCACATAGAGCTTCTAAGGCTTCTTTCCAATTACAATTGGTGGTGTATGCATCTATATAACCCAACTTTGTGACTTTTTCTTTTTTTTTTCTTTCTGAATTTAAACACTTAATAAACCTTTGAGATGTTAAATATATAAATATAACCTCATATCATATGTAATTCTCTGAAAAGCTACTGAATATCTTCTGAAAGCTCTCCTTCTGCTTCTTAGTTTTTGTTCTTTTGCTTGGACAGAAATGAAGCTGTTGACCCATATCAAGGGAGCTGTGTTACAGGTGACACAGTTGTCATGCGGAAACCATCCAAACTAATTACATCTCGTCCAATCAAATATATCGCTGTTATGAATAAACCTAATGAATTGCTCCCAGGTGGTGCTACACACCAACAATACAGGTGCACAACTGAAAAGCAATAAGCATTTTACCCCTACTTAATTGCAGCCGATATATGAATAGTTTTCGCATTTCAATATGAAGAAGCTTGCTGACAACCAGTAAAACATTTGAAAGATAAAGGGTAGCTTGTTTTGTTCTCCCAGCTCTAAATAAGCAGAGCAAAATGATTTCTAACATGACCGATGGATTTGGAGTTTGTAACGGCAGCCGCTCGTAGTTATGAGCACACTTGTTCAGTGGCACACTTGCTCGCAAATTGAATTGTTCAGCAGTAGTAGTGGCTTTTTTAATGACAGGCATTTATGTAAATTGGGTTCAGATGAAGTTCATTCAATATCTTGCCTCCGCAGCAGTATTCCTGTAAAACGAACAACCAACAAACACAGCCATAAGGACAGGTACAATTTGATACTCAGAGCCATGTGACACGATGGCTCTGAGAGATTGATTGCAGTTGTCTCGTTAGAAACCAAACAACTGCGGCGAACAATAGATGCATGCGTTGCAAAGTTAACTTCTTCTTCAAAATAAAATTGCTCATTCCGTTTGTAGCACAAACCACTTAGGGAATAACATTTATCAGAGCTGACCAGGTTTCATTTTGAAAGAGATTGTAACAGTATCTGTTTTAATGGCATGCTTATTCAGAAGGATCTTACAGAGGCAAGAAGAAAGCCATAATGATAAGTCCCATTTAAAATTTCCCAAAAGTAATTAGCGGAAGACAAAAATTACACCAAATTTGAACTTTCTGGCTTAAAGAGCACGACTGTTTGTTGGGTGTTGGATGGCCACTGTACATGATCCTTCACACATTAACCCCACCATCAAACATGGCATTGTGTTGTGGGAATGCCTTGCTTCTGCAGGGACAGGGAAACCAACTACTCAGAGCAAAATTAATTCTCTAAAATCTGTGGCAATGATGGAAGAAAACTCTTTAGAAACTGCAAAAGGCTTGATGTTGGGCTCAAGGTTCAGTTTCCAGCAGCACAATGAGTCTAAACAGCCAGTGATTCAGATAAAACTATGGGTTGAAATGGCCCAGTCAAAGTCCCAACCTAAAGGCATCAAAGAATATGTGACAAGAAACAGCTGCTGATTCAGATTGCTCCAACCAAACTGAGTGAGCTTGATGTTGCAAATAAGGAGCAAATATTAATGAAAATGATACATAGCTTCCACATGATTTTTGTAAACATAAATCAGAAGGATGCACTTGATGTGTCCATGTATTTACCTCTACAGCAATTATAGCAGAGTAGAGTCTCAATTCGCTTCATGCTGCTGGGGACAGGAACGTTTGCCGATTATTATTCGCAAATTAGCTCAAGGACTGTCAGCTTGAATCCAGAAAGTATTGTCACCATGGTTTCCCATTTGGATTTAGGTCTTAATTTTAACTAGAGTATTCTGCTTTTTTTTAGATTGTATGGCACTAGTGTCAGTACAGGATACCAGCAGAGCGAGAAAGGGAACGCAACACCTAATCATTTCATGTTGAGTAGAGTTTTCATTCATTCATTCATTCATTTATTCATTCATATAGTGATTCTTTAACAAGCAGTCTTTTGAAAATGGTCTGACCACAGCAGCTGTTGTCCTGACAGCAGGAAATAGAGCAAACTTTGAGAAATTATTTAACACGAAATATATACATATTTGAAAGTACAAAACATTTGTCATTGTGAAACAAATATGACAAAAGACAGAAGATTTGAGTGTGCTAAAAGATTCATGTCTCCAGGGGTATGTCTGTGTAAGCTGGAAACATCTTCCCACTGGGAATTTGCCCCATTCTAAAGACAGAACTGCTTCATCTCCGTCAAGCTGAATGGATTCCACTGGTGCAAAGCACATTTACAGTCATACTACAGATTCTCAATCATCTGCAGGTCTGGGATCTATTCTGGCCATTGTTTCAGATCTAATACTAGGCCAGAGCATAAAAAAGTTTTTTTTTTTTTTTTTTTTTGCCCTAAATGAAAGTTTTGCATTTGCGATACTGTTTGAATCAGTGTCATACTGGATGTTGAATATGTGTCTGAGTTTTCAATTGTTTACAAATAACTTTTTATCTGACTGTCAGCTGCCGTTCAGGTTTTCTACATCCAGGACAGATTCAATCACCAAACCATTGACAAATATATCTGTGGTGCAATTTTACCTCCAATATTTTTCATTGTAGCTAATGATGCTTGTGTGACACAATGTCACACAAGCATCATTAGTTACAATGAAAAATATTGGAGGTAAAATTGCACCACAGATATAATAGGCTTTTCAGTCAGTCAAAGCATTTCATTTGGAACACATTCAGTCTTTTGTTGTACTGAAGATTCATTCATTCATTCATTCATTCATCAAGCCTCTTTGACTCGTCTGTTACTAGAACCCTCCACTTGAGCTTTGGGGGTCTGTTCTTCATTAGCTGAGGTGCCATATTGTTTCCTTTCTAGATCCAAGTGGGTAATGGTGTTCTATGGAATCTTAACGGTTTTTGAATTTCCCTGATCTGTTTTAATTCATCCTTGATAACATTTCAATTGTAGACACTACACACTCCTTCAACAAGTTGTAAACCATTAATTAAAACTCCTGACAGATACTCTTCTGGCTTTGTAATCATTTTCTGGGACCAATTGGAAGAGTTTGGCATTAAAGTGAAATTCCCCCCTGTGCCGAGGTTACAGGTATCCTTTACTGCCGTCATTGGCTTTGACTGGAAGCCTGTCACCACAGCTGTTAATGTTAAGAGAGCCGCAACCTTTAGGAATGATAAACTAGAACAGGCTGACAATGTGTCAGTGACAGTGGCGACAAGGACTGGACACCGGAGCTCTCTCCCCTTTGACAAACCTTGATAAAAGAAAACTCTAATTAAATGCAATGGGCCAAAAGAACATTGTGGCATGCAGTGGGCTCAGAGGATGTGGACAGTAGAGATAAGCCTTCAGTTGATTGACTGTTTCAGTCTGCTTGCCTCTGCTACCCACTGTAGTCTGAACAATTTCTGTTACAGCAGCTGGGCTGCTCTTTCAATTACAGAACAACAGCAGAAAGCATCCAGTCCTGCTGACAAGCTGTGTGTTAACGTTGCTGTGACAAAAGCTCGGAGTCAGCAATTAGCCACAACACTACCCTCACTGCATCTTATTTAGCTCTATTTAGACTTGTAGTTAAAATTTCTGGTTAGCGTTAAGCCTTCAAACAATTTGAAACATCTTGTTAAAAGCATGAATGCCTTATTTAAGTTTCTCTTTTTCCATCTGTACTACAACACCAACATAATGTGGAGATACGGTCCACTGACGAAATGTCAATAAATGCAAATCCGGCATTATCCCTGAAATTGCTAGGATTTGATATGTAAAGCATCCAGTAAAGCGTAACAACATTAAAAACATTAAAAAAAATCCTCCCATCTGTGTTCAAGTCCAGGGTTCCAGTCTCAGTCATCTTGTTTGATATGGTTGTACTGCTGATTAACTGTGTGTGAAACCATTTACACACCTATTCATCACCTAATTATAGCGTTTTGCTGGTGTTTCAATCATAACTTTGTTAATTTATATGAATTAATCAGTGCATTCTCTCATTTTTTAAATTCTGTACAAACAAGCCTTGACACTACAAACATACCCATTACCATCCATCCATCCAACTATTGCGCTGGTGCGTAATGCTTCACTCGCACATATGTAGCCGTAGGGAAACAACTTCCTCCATGTGCATCAACTTTGGTCTGATTTGACCCTGCATATGCAATTTAATCAGGCAGCTAAGGCAGGCTGCTACAGATTTCCTGGGATGCAGCCTGCCTGATGCAGTTGAAATGTAAATTCATTCATTCACATAAAGCATCAGAAATGGGAGCAACCTCCATACATGTGATCGTCACAAGATGGGAAACGGAGTGACAACAGCTTTACACATTATTTTTCTTTTAACGGAATTCAATAAAAAACTTTTAATTTTTTTATTCAGTAGTTTAGACATAAAAATTTAAATACAAAGTTAGTGCAATCCTGTGAGAGAAAACTATACAAATATTTAAACATGGCAGGGTGGAATGCTGGACTTACTTTCAGTCCCGGATGATGTTAGAAGGTAACATGATAGACTACTATATCTGGTAGAGGTTTGAATAAAGACAATGAGTTGAAGATGAAATATTTGTTTAAAAAGTTAAGGTGTTGCAGTTACTCCCTGTGCATGCGTGGGTTCTCTCTGGGTACTCCAGCTTCCTCCCACAGTCCAAAAACATGACTGTTAGGTTAATTGGCTTCTCTAAAATTGTCCTTAGGTGTGAGTGTGTGTGTGAATGGTTGTTTGTCCTGTCTGTCTCTGTGTTGCCCTGCGACAGACTGGCGACCTGTCCAGGGTGTACCCCGCCTTCCGCCTAGTGAACGCTGGAGATAGGCACCAGCAACCCCCGCGACCCCATGAGGGATTAAGCGGATCAGAAAATGGATGGATGGGTGGATGGATGGATGGATGGATGGATGGATGGATGGGTGGATGGATGGTATTGCAGTTAGCTCTATTCAGTAACTGCAATATACAATGTTGCAGCACTATTAGAATGTAATAATAAATAATGAAAATAATAATATTAACAATAATGAAATGATTGGGAGATGCATTTTGTGCTCCAGCGACTCAAAGATAGAGTTCCTTTCTCCATTGAGTTATTGGGTGAACCTGGTCAGAGTGACCTGTACCAGCCTTTAATAAAGCACAGTTGAAGAGACCATCATCAGTTCTTTCATTTGCCCTGACAAGAGATAATTGGCGTACCCGGCAATGCGGAGGTGAAAAGGAAAGCTTTATTTGACACAAAGGTACATTTGAACATGGTAAGATCACCATGGGAACACCGCCTCAACTTCTTGACCTATTCCAGAGCAGGTTGGGCTCCGAATGTCAAGAAAATCCCCATTGATCTGTTGCGTATCTGGCTTCTGTTTCAATGCCATATTACAATACGACGCTTTGCAGCTGAAAGTGTAGCCATAGAACTTGAAGAATAGCTAAACCAGGCAGTCGCAGATTTTTTTGACATGTTGAAAACTTATTTGGCTCAAATTGCCTTAATTTTCCATAGGCGTTGGAAACATTGCTCAGAGATTTTGGTTGTAGGATGACAGCATTGCGCTGCTGCTGCAGATTTGTCAGCTGTGTATGAAATAAATCCACCACCACCCAAAGGTTCTCTATTGGATAAAGATCTGGTCTGGTCAGGACTGTGGAGGACTCATTAAACTCATTGTCCTGTTCAGGGAAAATCGTCTGACAAGATTTGAGCTTTTTGACATGGTGCATTAACCTGCTGAAAGTAGCCATTTTTTCCAGCTTTTACTGTGAAAATTCATTTAAAATGGGCAACTATATAACACTTTTCTGTTCTTAGTGGACCAGAGTAGGCCCTGGAATGGTCTGCTGTTGCAGAGCTTCTGCTCGAGATTTAATGCGTAGTGCATTTAGAGACAGAACTCCATGTACCTTCTATGCAACTAGTGCTTATTAAAACTACTGTTGCACATATCACCTCAAACCCGTCTGTTCCTCATCCTCTGAGCTCTGACATCAACAGGTGTTCATGGCCTCTCTACCACTCTTTGTAAATTGCCTCAGTAGATCACCCATTTCTGAAAATATCAGAGCAGCTTGTCTGTCACCAACAGCTATGTCCCACTGACAGTCACATAAATCCAGTTTCTTCCCAATTTTTATGCTGGCTTTGAATTTAAGCAAGGCGTCTTTATCACAAGTAGATGCCTAAATGTGTTGAAATGCTGCCATGTGATTGGCTAATTCACTATTTTTATGTCAACAAGGAGTTAAGCAGGTTTGTCTATGAAGTGGCTGCTGAGTGTATGCACTATATTTCATACTTCAAAAACATGACAGTATTTGATCTTTCACAAGATGCTCTCAGTTCCCTGCAGTTCTCTCTAAAGTAAAAATGTTTAAATGCAGCAACATGCATCCATTAACCTTCACTTTCCTGAAATGAGGTTAACATTTCAGTTCCAGCAGAGAAACTCAGACATCCTTCTCCCTGGTAACATTCTTCAGCTCCACAACTCTCTTAGGATCACTAATCCTTCCCAGGACAGAAAGGACGGTATGTCCAGCAGGTTTTGGCTCTTCCCTGATCTGCAATGCTTGTTTAATCCAAGCAAGGTCACAGGGGTGCCTCTCCCCACCGGTCATTATACAGGTACAAGCTGGACAGGCTATAAGTCCATCACAGCGCAAAACACACACACACACACACACACACACACACACACACACACACACACACACACACACACACACACACAGACACGGAGACAATTTTCATAAACTAAAATGTATATTTATTGGATTGTGGGAGTAGTTGAATCACACAGAGAGGCTCAGAATTATGTCTAAAATAGTTTTATTGTTATTCCATATGTTAAATGTGTTTCTTGATAGTAATTAACATTATTTTATATAAAATTAAAGCTTTGGTTGTTTTTTAAAAGAAAAGCAGGTTTCTATATTGTATAATTTGTAAATGTTAGTTCATACATGTTCTCTGTTTTGCTAAAAATGCAGTTAGGTATTGCAGTAAGAGTAGCGTTAAACTGTGTGCTGGGGTCAAGATCATTAGAAAGACAAATCCACAGATGTAAAACAAGCTGTTTGTAGATTTCCATGTTGTACAGATTTGCAAATAAGCTAATTAAATTCCCAGTATTGAATTTTCCGAGAATAGACTACATGCATATAAATCTTAATCAGGCCCTTGAGTGTGTCACCAAAAAAATAAAGCTAAGATGCAAAAATATTTTATTCCTAGTGAACATTCTACATAAGTAGAATATGTTAAAAACAAATTAAATACTACTGCTATAATTAACAACATGTTTTTTGTAGCAGCTGTTACAACCTAGGCACCAGGCAAGTAATAAGACTCATCGGGACAAGATACCTTTTTATCAATAAGTAGCACTTCTTTTATTTTTTTTTCCAAGTTCATATGGTTTTATTTATGCAAGTTTATATTCTTGTGTCATGATAATTGGTTCTGTTTTGCAGAAGTGTCAGAAGATGTGTAAAGTACAGCTTTTATGTGAAATCTTACCAAGCTGGACGAGGAAACTTGAAGTGAAAGATTTCAGCCCAACTCTGCTGACCTTTCTTCATTGTATATTCACTATGTACTAAAAGCATTCTGTGTGATCTGTAGGCTTTGTAGATGGTATGCAGTGTTTCTATATTTCTCAACCTTTGTTTTGGAGCTGTGAGCGGTCTCCAGAGCGGGGCTTCTTCATCACTTTGTTCAGTTTGGGTCGCTGGAGTCACTGCAGCCCAAAGAGATGGCAAAAAAGAAAAAAAAACATTCTGTGGCTCAAGCTTAAAAAAACATAAAAAACTAAGCATTTGCATCATTGCAAATCTTGAATTGTTACAGTTGTAATTAATTGTAATCCTGAATCTTATAGCACACACCCTGACTAATATTTTCACCTTTTATTTAGGTTTATTTTCTGGGGTTTTACCTCTTGATTCTCAGTTTTTTTTTCTTCTTCTCATTTTTTAGAGACAATTACTGAGTTGCATCCGAGGAGGGAACTGCCCTGGACCCAACGTCAGCTCTTTGCAGTTGCCTGGAGATGTGAGTTTCTTTGCCAACGAGCTGGCCGTGCCCACCATGGAATTCGCCTTTGAGCAGACAAAGGCAGAGAACACAGAGGTACGCTTAACCTGAAAAAAACATTTTCTTCACATTATTTTGACCAGCTGGACTGCTTTCACTCTGTGCTGCTATTTGTGGGTTAATAGAAATGTTCTAATGCACATCTTACATGAAGATCCAACGTCAACTGATTCTTTCCAAGATGAGTCAGAGAGAGGATCACTTCACCATGCTCCATTGTTGCATGTGCTGCAGTTTAAGATGATATTTTGAGCCACTCCCAGAAAACTGCAGTTTCCTTAGAGATAAAAAGTTTTGTCAGTCAGTATGCATAGTCAAGTCACCTGCGTTTTAATGAAAAAAAAAAAAAAAAAACAGGTAACCTTCGCTAATGCAAGATTTCCTCCAATATTGCTCCTCTTTCATAGGAACAAGTCTGACAATTACTTTGTCAGTACATGAGCTTGCTCAAGTCAATAGGTTTTTTTCTTGCATTCTGTGAAGAAAATCAATGTTTGACTTCAGAATAGCAGCGACAGGGAGACACTTTGAGAATGCAGTTAACTAACTTCTTGGAGATTGAATATGACAACCACCATGTGCAGCTTGCTAAACAAATAGTGCTATTTTAGGTGTTAAAATCATTTACAAGCCCAGTTTGACACACTGTAATTTGGATCATGTCTCTGCAAGCAACAAACACACATCTTAGAGTGTAGAAATTATTCATGTCCCTGTTCGCTTCCATTAAAAATGCAATATGGATGTTTGTTGCTCTACCTGGGGCTAGAAAAATAGAGATTTATCCCCAGAAATGTCAACCCACTCAAATATGGAACTCCAGGTTCAACCGGCAATTTCGAGCTTAATTAACGTAAGAGATCTTCATGATGTTTAAATGTCCTTAAGGCTTGCTAACAATGCTGCGGAAAAAAAACAAAACAAAAAAAAGTAGCGAGTATGGCGTCCAGAAATATTCAAAAGGAGAGAAAAGACCCAAATGAAAAAGTCTGATACAAAAACATGCTCCGGTAAAAAATGTCCTGCGGGGAAAGATTATCATAAACTGAGAAGCAGCTGAACTCATTGACATTGTTAAAAATCGGAAGAATCAAATCCTCCTTATATCTGAATTTGCTGGCGTTATCCGCAAGGAAGCTGGTGATGAAAATCCAGGGCGTTCTTCTTGGCTGCTTACCTTCCAGTCTAATGTTTTGGTTGGTTAAAGTATTGATTTTCTACTTATGTATATTTGGTTTGCGAGACCACCGCCACAGTAAAGAAACATATTCATGTTGTTCTTTTTATTGCATTTTCAATTTACAAAACACTCTAAGAGCCAAAAGGCACAGGTGTTATTTAGCTAAAAGAAAAGAAAGTGATGGAGCCGAACATGTGATGATTTGTGTTTGACAGAGTTTGACTGCATCACTGAGTCCTCTGAACGAAGAGGTTTTCTAACTTAAACATAAAGTTTTTATGGCTCAAAAGAAATATGGAAAGAAAATTGAAGCACCAAAAATCCACAAATGTCTGTAAATAGATGCTGTGGTCCATCGCTGTCCATTCTGCAGAATTTCAGTCTATCTTTAAAAGGTATATGGCCGCATAATATGCTTATTAAAAAAGACTAAAATGAGGTCATATACACCAAGCCTCCATCTTGATCGTGTTTTGATAGTCCCTTTTGAGCTGAAAAATAATTAGCTTTCAGGCAAAACAGACGTGGCGACATCTAGCGGCAGTATTGCTGAACTATCATAATGCCGGTTTGCTTAATTTATAAATCAATTATAAATAATGCAGGACCAAGCCTGACCCTCTGAAAAGCAGCTCTGCGTGATTGAACACCAACCGTTATTAATTAAATACACCAATTTAAAGCAACTTTAAGAGCCTCATATCAGACCATTTACTCATGTCGGTCAACTCTGCAGTCACATCTGAGCAATCGGCAGGTTTAGCTTCTGCTGCAGTGAACACCAACGGTCATACGGTACTCCCAGCGACATTCCAGTGTTTTCCCTCTTGGAATCATTGTTTTTTTGCGCTTTTTTTCACTACATCTTGGCACATTCTTCGTTGTTTTGCTGGGAGATGCTATTAGCCGTTAGCCGCTTCGTTGTTTTAACCTCTGCTGCACATGTGCAGTACATACTTCCGTTAGTATCGTAAATAAACAAAAAAGCCTTTATTTACTGACAAACTTTGTATGCAACCAGAGTGACTTACTGACATATAATTAAAAAAGAGAAGTCATATAACGTAGCTATGCACCTTCAATGCGTTTCTTTTTATCAAATAATGTCGTTCTCCAAAAGTCTCCTCAGTGTGCGCGAAGATGCATTAGAACCTGTTCTGTTCCATATAAAGTCATTTCAATACAAAGTGTTAATAGCAGCATAATTTCCTTTTGAGTTAACTGTCGCTAACGAAGGAGGCTTTTTGAAGCTAATGGAGCCTTTTTTAATGAATCAAAATGAATCAGATCAATCTGCACAATAATCTAACAACCAGAAGCAACGCCACAAACACTGAATCAACAAAGTTGGCCAAACTCAACAGCTGGCCGCAGTTACACAAAGCAAGATCATTTTTCAACGCACACTGATGCAACTTTAACCATGTCAGCACCTTTTAGGGATCTTTGTTCCATGATAATAAATTGCACAATCAGAGCACAATATGTTATCTGCTGTGTTTGTAATTGCATCCAATCATCATTATATGCTGAGTCAACAAAGTTGTTATGCTGGTAATGTGTTGTGCGACCACCAGATGTTGTGTACAGTTACAGCTCTGTAGTCTTTGAGACTGAAATGTGCTTCATTGAACAGTGTTATTTCCCCCTATTTAACATCTGTTTTCCTCTCATTTCATGAAATTGTTCTCCTCTGTAGTGATAACGGAATGCGATTATGCACCTCTGATAATTATTTAACCAAAGTTTGTTGCACAAAGCTTTTGTTGTTGCTTGAGCCAACACACAAACGTCTCGCTGCATTTCAGTGAGATAATGGAGGGCCAGTTTCTAAGATGTACTGTTCCAGCCTGTGCTGCACGGATTCTTTTAAAATGCCTTTGAAATAATGGCATTATGAGGCCAGATGAACAACTATGCTGTCCTCATTGGGATTGCATGCTAACCCTTAAAAAATGTCCTTCAATCCGTGTGTTCTCACCTCTGCGTGCAGGAATCTGGAAGTAAAATTCTCTCCCGTTGGTGCTGCGTGGATGTCATCTCTGACATGTGTCATCAGGCAGATGCATTGGCTTTAGGGATCTGGAGGAAGAACTCAGGCAGGCCACTGAGGTGTGAGAGGAATATCTGACAAGAGCTCATCTTTGCAGCTTCATAGTTTAGGGCAACTTTCAGGTTCAGGTAGGGATAGTGAAATTTGAAGTCAGTGGCATCTTCAGCTTGACTTTGGCAAGTGCTGTGTTTATACCAGAGGCTATTGCTGGCATGTTCTACTGAGAGGCAGTTGCAGTCCTCCAGACAGGTAAGGACAAAGGTGACAGCATTCTTTTGGCCTCCTACTTGTTACGTCTTTGAAGAACCTGCAGTAAAGGTCAAGTTGTAGGCTTGTGAAAAGGCTCACTGACAACATGTGAAACAGTCAGCCTGTGAATCGAACGTCCCACTGATGCTAATCAACGTTTTTTTTTCAGAGAACCTGCCTGTTGTTAGCTATTGGGGACAGGTGGTTGCTGAGTGCAGTATTGGAGGGCAGCCTGGGCTACCCTGCCAGACACACTGGGCCTTTTCAAATACGACCAAACTTTTTGTAATTCTCCCCAAAGTGACTCTCTAGTGTCTCTGGCTCTCTACCTTTTTCTAAAACGTCTCTCTTTACCATCCTTTGATTATGGGACATCAGCAACATGATGTGAAAAAGCATGACCACATAGAGACCCACTTCACGCTTATATTTATTTATTATCTGCATTTCACTTGTTGGCAGAAACCGAGAGAGGACTACCAGCACTAACAAGGCATCTAAATACTGATTGGGGAGAGCATTATGTCGTTTTTTTCTTAACATTGTGATGAAATAACTGTTCTTTCTTGGCTCATACATATTCAGTCCCAAGTAAGTGTTCAGAGGATCCAGTCAGTAACTTTACAATTTAGTAATAATATAGATTTGTGATAGGTGTAATTTTATTACGTTATCCACTACCCAGGACTTTATATGCAGGCGACTCTTAAAGCAGACAAGTTGTTGGATGGTATATTTATCCTGAAGGAGATTCAGAGGACCGGCTTGTTTCTGACGATGATTTCTGAGGGTTTCTAACCAACCCTTGACTTGTTATCAGAACCCTGCAGCTGTATGGTGGATAGCTGAGTTATTTGATATATTTCACGATAAACAGAGCTTCAGGTATTGTTGTGACTAAGTCTAGCTTCACTGAACCAAAGCTGTGGCTACCAGTGCTAATCATTACTGTTCAGATTATCCACCAACACTGAGAATTGGCTGATTTCCAGATAAGCTGCGGAAACTTTTTTCTATTCTGTTTGGCCCGTGAACATCATGTATTTTGGTTCCCCAACTGCGCCTGCATGATCAGTGATCTGAGCAGGGGGCTGCTTCACCGAGCAGCCGAGGAGGCTGACTTCCAGCTCCACGCATGACGTTGGCTGTTGATGCAGCATGTGGCTTACTTATAAGATTAGCATTGAAAGTAAACAGAACAATGGAAACACACAAAATAAAATTGTGCCTGTAGTTAAAAGCTGATGGCTGTATTCTGAAGGCTCCCACAATATTATGAGTCAGATCTCTATGCACCAAAAAGGTTTCTACCAGCATAGATTATATATTTCATATTTTTTTTAAAGAAATGAACTGATATTTCCTAAACAAACTTATTCATAGCCACAACAGGATTTCAACTTTTCATGTTAACTTCTGAGATCTTCACAGTCCTCTTTAATACACCAGAGGGGTCTTTTGTGAACCATGAGACCGGCCATAGAGCAGGCTATACTTAGAACTGAAGGGGGCTGAAGCCATATTGACCACATAGAAACAACGTAACAAGCTGTTCATTCAGCTGTTGGCTGCAGCTATAGTTGTAGCCTTAGAAACAGGGTTGTAGGGCACAAAAAACAGGAAAAAAAACTTACATATGCAAAAGGCTTAAGATATATATAGACATTGACAGAACACACATGCATTATATCATCAGTTTACAAAAGATGTGTATTGGTCTATGGTGACAGTCTCTCTTGTCAATGTCGAGGATGGACTGGACACCCCTTGCCAGGTTCTACTAAGTACTTCCAAATTCCCCAAAATAGTTTGACATTGAAAACAGTTAAAAATGAAAGATGTGTCAGTCCCAAATTCAAACTTTTCTTTCAAACATTTAAAGGATTTTATTGCACTTTAGAGATCCAGAAAACTCAAAATACACTGCCAGAACAGAATTTTATTATTTGTTTGTTTTGTGTTTCTTTTTTATTGTCATTACGGTATTAATCACACGTACCAATACCAATCTCAACTTCAGATTGGTATGCTACGTGTTTGGATTGGTGTTTCCTAGTATGTGCATAAATCTAATGTACGGCAATTATCTTTTGGAGTTGCCTTTATAGGGGGAACCTATAGTAGCTTAACAAAGAGACTCTGACAGTGAGTTCTTCAGTAGCATCAGTGTTTCCATAATTCCGATCAAAAAAGGGTTGGGGATTGTTCAGAACCTTTTTCAATAGCGTTTTCCCATTTCCTTTGTGCTGTTATTTGACCAGGGTTCAGAATGTGGTTGCATGTTTCCTTAATAATTAACACTTAATCTGGTTTAATCTGTCAAGTATGAAAACACATTTGTCTAAGATGTACAGAGATATGTTGAAGCCCCTGTTATGAATGGGCTGCTATGACATATTTTTTATGCAGGAGTCCCAGTGCAGCAAGAGCGATGCAATTAACATTATACATGCATCAGTAAACATGTGATTTAGTGCTCTTTTTTGAAAGGATACACAAATGTCACAGCAGTTTCATCTAACAGGTACTCCAGGAGCCCGTTGAGGCTTAATCTTGTACTTTTTTTTTTCTTCTAGCTGAAAAACCATTTTATTACATCAATTTTACAGTGGCATTTGGCATTCCTCATCCAGCGTGCCATGGCTGTAAAAACACACTAAATTGAGTCCTGTTTAGTGGCAGTGAATACCTGTCGGTGCTTCCAGTCGTTCTGGAAGTCTGAAGCTGATGAGAAATGATGGAAGGATATTACAGCTGCACCCAACTCTTCCCTGCACAGCTGTCAGACCAAAAACAGCTATTGCTGCTGCTAATGGCAGTAGCACCAGGGAGCATTCACACAAGCTACACACAAGTACATAAAGCACCAATGTGCATGGATGTGCCAAGCTCCTCATCTTACACATTTCAGCTGCAGTAAATGTACCTACTTGGAAAATGGGAATGACCGAAGGTGAGTGTGTTGAATGATCTGACTGGATATAGGCAGAAAGAAACAAGAACCTCAGAACCATATAACAATTATCATTCATTCTATTTAAATATATATATATATATATATATATATATATATAAACTTCTTGATATGGTGATATGGTGTTGCTTATAATTCTTATAGATGTATAGAAAAAACTAAACAGAATTATGCTGGACTTCATAGTACCTATACTACACACAAAGGGTTAGAACAGAACCATATGGATGATGTTGCGTGTCTTTGTCCCCTCTGTTTCCCACTCTCCTGCAGCCCCTATGAGCCGCCCACTGGATCAGAACCAGAACCTCTGATTGCATGTAACATTTCACTTCCTATTAACTTACTTTTTCAATGCACAAGTCTTTATCCTCCTACAGTCTTTTTCAAGTATTAATTAAAAAAATAATAATATTAAGCCAGTATCTGGTTATTGGGAGGTCAACTAAATTCTACATGAACAGATTACAAAGCACAATTTGGAATGGCTGACTCAGCAAAGCTGATTTACTGGTGGATGAACTGTTAACATTATCGGTGAGGAAGACCGTCAGCATTTTCTGTATGTGAAGCATTTTATTGAAATGACTGTCCAGAAAATTCCCACATGCCTTATTATAACTAAGCAGTTTAGTTAGGAAAAATACAAACTTATTCACATTGGGATAAGAAAATGCAAAGTTTATTTTAATCTTTGTTTTATTCATCTAAAAGGGATAACTAGAACTGTACATGATTACGGTTTATTAAAATGGTATTTTACCAAAAAGCATTTACTTTATTGTGAAAGACAATTCTATAATAATTCGAAAATAATTGTATGCCTCTTGCATTACACTTCTTATCATGTTTAGCACTTGATTCTCAGTATTATGAGCCATTCAGCAGACAATTATAGGTGTTTCATTGTATAACCCTTAAGCACTATTAACTATTTTAACATTTTCTGCATGAAATTGTCTTTGACTTATGATGTTGTTGTATAACATCTGAAAAACAAATACAAAATATCAGTCGTTTTTTAGTCTTTATTAAATAGTACAGTTCCTACACCTGTACTAGATTATAGCCCACTATAGGGCCTGATCTTCAAAGAGCGCTAAAAGAGCACTAAATTGTGTGGGCAGAGAAAAAAAAATTAAGCGTGCAATAAGTGGGCGTGTTGATTTGCAGCGTGTAGAATGGATGGAATAACATTGATGACAATTATGAATATTACTTATAGGGCACTTTAAGTGTCTCAAAGTGTTACAGACAAAAGTAAAAAAAAAATGTGAAGATAAAAAATAACAAGACTAAAATTGACATATCACATATGAATCATAAAACCTGAAAAACTTTGTCGGCACTCATCTCCTCCCAGTCCTCCCAGAGATGTATGGTCAGATTTACAGCGACATTCATCAGTAAATAGCTGGGTTTACCTCCAACAACTGCTCACAACAGCTGCTTGAGGCAAAATATTACAAACCAATGAAGCCCCAAAACAATTTAATACAAAAGAACTGTACTTTTAACTGCACCAGCCCCCTTGAGACCCTGCATGGATGAATAAATGGATAACAGTCCTCCGTACAGATTCCATATAGGAACATTGGGAAGGGAAAAAAATCCTTCTTGCTTACAGTTATAGATGTGCAGTCAAGGCGCTGTCCCCCTCCATCCTCACAGCCTCGTGTTTCTCTACAGTAGAGTGCCCAAACATCCTCGATTAATGGGGACAGTCTCTGTTTTGGACGACCTGTCCCCGGTTAACAAAATGTTAGAACTGAATGTTGTGCAACAATTGTTATGGCAGCTTGTCGCGCTGCTGTCATCATTACAGAGTAGTAGAATAAGAGGCGAGTGCGTCATCACAAATCCCCTTACACACGCAAATACCCATTAGACCTGCGCCCAGTGTCCGAAATTAACTTCCTGATTCACCGGCCAAATTAATCCTGACCAGACCTAAACTTTGAAAAAAATTAAGAGTGAGATTATGTTCATTTTCGGGGGCGTGGTTGGGAGAGTGGCTGACTGGACCCTGGAAGAGAAATCTTTGTTTCCTGACTTTGATAAGAAAATATTGTAGTTGAAAACATTGGATATGAATTATCAGATTCACATCCAGGCAATAAAAAACACTACAGATTATCATTATTCTATCCATGTTGGTCTTATTTGTGAATGAGGCGGAGTTTCATCAAGCCTATGGTCCAACATTTTCCCCTCAGCTGCCACATTTAAAGCATGCAGGGGTTCACGCTGCGTCTTTACGCTGATCCAGCTGCTGGATAAACAGTGGGGAAAATGCATAAATGAAGACTGTAAAGGGATCCTTTAGGGAGGAGAGAAGAAATGCATTTAACTGGTTCCCTTATATGGGAAGCTACATAAATAAAATTGAATTGAATGGAATAATGGGTCTGACCTGAAGCCCCCGATGTTACAAGTTCCTTAAAATGACCCTTAAAAGTGCGCACCTATATCACATGTAACGTAATTTTGCGCACCTGAACTCAAGCGCAAGGCACCACGCCCACCGAAGCACCGCTGGTTCTGTGTCGTTAAAAAAGAAAGAGCATGAAACACAGCTACTGACTCTCCTATGATTTTAATTGGGACCTTTTGGTACAAGTGGAAGGACATTAAACGTAGTGATTCACGCTTTGAAGGCTGGCCGCTGATAAAAACACCTGGCTCCGAGAGGTGGGGGGCCAGTAAGAGCGTTGAAGCACAGAAACACAGCACACGTAGATAAAAAAAATGCAGAATAAATAAGAACGAAACTTATAAGCAGACTAGGCCAATTGGCGTTTTAGACTAAATCTGGTTAGCAGATCTGCTTTCTGATCCAGCGTGCAGCCATGACTGGTTCTGAATGTGAAAGAAGCTGAACCAGCTCCGTAGAAGGCGGGTCTAGACTGAGCTCTGGATGAACAGAGCAGTTAACGGGTCAATCACAGCCCAGATGGTTTCGTTATTTTTACGTTATTTTTTATTTTTTTTGGTACAAACATTTACTCGCCATGTGGCAGCTAGCCCTCTGAAATTCACTCGCCAAACGGGGAATTTACTCGCATTTGGCGACTGGCGAGTGTTAATTTCGGACCCTGCCTGCGCCCCTCACATCACCTCACACTTATCTTACCTATCTTATCTAATATTATGACCAAAATTACAACATACAGTACCAGTTTAGTTGATGATTGGATGTGACTTTGCATATTGGCTTCTTAGTCATGAGGTGGCCACCTTTCCATCGTTATGGAAAGGTGCAACATTTTAACCTGACTCCGCCAGATGTATTTCGCTCCGCCTAGCTTCACTAACATACATCCTGGACATCGCCCATTGAAAGTGATTTCTCCAACCAATTTTATGGTCTGGCCAATCAGGACGCAGGGCTGGAGTTTCATAGATGTGACGTAGTGGAGACGCGACCATGATGTGAGACTGTTTTGATAGCAATGGCGGCTCGTCGAGGAAGCAAGCGTTAGCATTGATGCTGCTATTTCTTCAGTGTTGTCCAATCTACCTAATATTGTTTCATTAAAAGAACATCAGAGGACGGCTCTGAAGGCTTTTGTTGGTGGAAACGATGTTTTCGCCCTTCTCCCGACCGCATTTGGCAAGTTTTGTTTTCCGGGGCGCGTCCACAGCGGAGGCGGACGCGCCCCGGAGCAGTTAGCGGTTAGCGCGAACCATGTTAGGAGACCTTTAGTCCTCGACCCGGGATCGACTCCAACGTGCGGCGCTTTGCAGCCTGTCTCCCCCCCTCTTCCTGTCAGCTCACTGTCAATAAAACGCGAGTCACTAGAGCCGCAAACACATAATTTTTTTTTTTTTTTCCCGCGTCACGGGCTAACTTCGGTGTGAGTGGTTGAAATAGCACGTCAATAAAAATGACAGACAAGTGGCTTATCCAATCATATGCAAGGATTTTTGATAAGGCCCAGCCTTCAATAAAGGCAATTTCTATGGCGATGTCCCAGAGTATGTGAGTGAAGCTAGGCGGAGCGAAATACATCTGGCGGAGTCAGGTTAGCAACATTTAGGGCTGCAGCCCTTCATTTATCCTAACAACAGTGTATGAACGTTCTCATCATCGCTCAGTAGCTACGTTTACATGGACAAAAGTAATTGCTATCAAGGGTTTACAAGCCGGGTAGCGCTGTTGCCTTGCAGCAAGAAGGTCCTGGGTTTGAGTCCACCCCTGGGTCTTTCTGCATGGAGTTTGCATGTTCTCCCTGTTCATGCGTGGGTTCTCTCCAGGTACTCCGGCTTCCTCCCACAGTCCAAAAACATGATTGTTAGGTTAATTGGCTTCTCCAAATTGTCCTTAGGTGTGAATGGTTGTTTGTCCTGTTTGTCTCTCTGTGTTGCCCTGCGACAGACTGGCGCCTCTCGCCTGGTGAATGCTGGAGATAGGCACCAGCAACCTCCGCGACCCTATGAGGGATTAAGCGGTTTGGAAAATGGATGGATGGATGGATGGATAGTTTACAAGCCGATCAGATTAAGCGCAAATCGAAATTAAATTGTATTCCGAACAAAAGGGGCGATTTATGCCAATTGATAATCTGATCAACATGTATATAAATGCTTGTTAGGCTCAAGTTTTTCCAAATGTGGCAAACTGACCCAAGTGCACATTTGTTGTCCAACGTAAATGTGACGTATTTCCGCAACTCAATGCGGAAATACGTCGGGAAGCAAAATTGTTGGGGATCCCAATACAACCTATCTGCTCGAGAAAAATAAAAGAGCACAAAATTGTTGTTTACTCAGTAACAATTTCAACCATAAGTAGAACCTCATGGAAGTCCAGTCTGGGCGCTCAGAAGACAAACTAACTTGTATAATACTGCTTTGTTTGCTATTTTCTGTTGTTGTATTCTAATTAAATTAGACTTTGGAAAGTGCCTTGAGATGACATGTTCCATGGCGCTATATAAATAAAATTGAACTAAATTGTTCAGCGAAGATGAACAATAAAAAGTTCTTCTTCTTTGTTTTTTAAGGGGAATTTCATAACTGTGCATGTCAGAGTAATACTATTCTGAGCAAAGCCAGGTGCAAATAAATGCACATTATGATCAGAAAAAATTATTGTGGTCCATATTAACAGTATAATCTCATTATTTAATCCAAATACATTTTAATCCGATCATTAAATTTTGTGCATGTAAACATACAGTAGCTATTGTCAAATACCCATATATATCCTCATGGCATTTTGAAATACTGCACTGTAAAACTAAAAGCTGTGCATTTTCTATTCAACAACTATTAGTATCATGTTTTACAGTGAAAAATGCACAAAACATTAAAACATGGTGCAAAGAGGTTAGACTGAGCTAGTTCAGATCAGTGTGGATCAGTTTTGGAATGTGAAAGCAGACCTCTACAATGGAGGCAAATTCCTCAATAAACTCAATTTTACGGTCATTTTAATAATTTAGTTCAATTCAGTTATTTCTGTAGTGTGAAATCACAACAAATCTGGTCTCAAGGCACTTTAAAAAAATGTAATTCATATACAACACTATCTAGTTAATTCAATCTGATCATACAGATAAAAGTTATGTATTCACATTTGATCCTTGTTATTAGCAGTGCAAAGTCAAGTTCAGTTTATTCAAGGAAACTGACTGCATCGAGTCACTGACTTGTATTTTCATGTTATTATGCAATGTAATGAGATTGCAGCGTACAGAACTTCTTTGTCGTTTAAGTCATGATAGGAATGATAAAAATGTAGACCATCAGATAAGTATTAAATAGACTGAGAAAGTTCAAGTTTAATGCTGAGAATGCCTTATACTTTCCTCATGTCAAAAATGTAAACTGTTTCCCTTACAAAACACAATTATTCCCAATACCTGGTAGATTTGCTTAAGCACAACTTTGCAAAAAAAATGAGAAGTAAATTCTTGGAGCTGTGTATTTTGCTGGCCCTGTTTTCCACCAGGCTTTGTTGTACTAGCTTCATTTCATCCCTGTACTCATTAAGCAGATTGTTCTTAAAATAAACAGAAGGAAAACATCCATCTAGTCCAGCAGATGTGAGCAATATATTATTTATTTTTGCGCTTCACCTACAAACACACCAGGTGAAAAAGTGAGTGAAGAGGTAATGAGAACTATGTTCTCAAAGAGAGTTCCAAAAAAGGTTAAAAAATAAAACAAATGGATTTCTATTGTTAAACTGAAGACGCTTGTCTTCCTATCCAGGAAGCTTTCTCAACTCCAAATGTTTATTTACGCCAGAACTTTTAAATTGAGAATTGAGACAGTGAGCTTGAGCAGTAGACTTCCCTTTGCAATTTGAATCTGCAGTTTTGAAACTGTTGACTGTTTTTTTTAAAGCAGTGGTTCTCAAATCTTTTCTGTTGCACCCCCCTTTGAATGATGAAATAATCCCCCAACCCAACAGAATGGGTCAAAAACTTTGTATTGTTTTCTCTCTTAATGCATTAAAGCCATCTCTCTGAAGATTACCCAGAAACCCTTTCACAGGGTTTAAAAGTTTTTAGCAACTAGAATTTTTTACATTACCAGATTTTATTAACTGTCATGGTTTAAGTTGTCTGGCCTCTTTTCTGTTTTGTAGTTCACCCAGCTCTCCCTCCCACAGCCATTAGTGACACCTGTTGGTAATCAGTCAGATGCATTTCACCTCCTAGTCTCCCTATTTAAGCCTCCCTCTGTCTCACTCTTGTGCCGGTCCGTCTTCTGTATCATCCACTCCATGCCAGTCCTCGTCCTTGCCTTGGAAGGTCTATTTCTGTTTTCAGAGTTAAGGTTAGTTTTGCCACGTTGAAAGACTTTGTGCCTCACCGTTGTTCTTGGGAAGTTCTGCTCTGTGTTCTGGTGTCCCCAGTGATTTGCTAACCTGACTAGCCGCTCTGAGAAGGCTCTGCTCTGTGCCACCCCACTCAGCGTTGTTGGACTCTCTCTCTCCTGGCCGTCAGCCCCTGCCTTCACCTGCACCCCTGAGCCGCTGTATTCCTGCACCTCTGGTTACATCTTCCATCAGTCATCTACCCTTCAATTAACCTCTCAAACTTTTGTCCTGTGTGTGTTCTGAGTTCATCAATAAACAAATCCTGACATTAACTATATAATAATAGGAAAACTTTAAAAGGTTTTTAGCCTGGCATAACAAAAAGAGATGAAACTAAACAAACC
This sequence comes from Fundulus heteroclitus, assembly GCF_011125445.2. NCBI lineage: Eukaryota > Metazoa > Chordata > Actinopteri > Cyprinodontiformes > Fundulidae > Fundulus > Fundulus heteroclitus. The sequence goes on along the minus strand of NW_023396717.1, from coordinate 52,108 downwards.
CTGTTCCCTCTTTTAAATAGCCAAAACCCACATGATAAAAATAAAAAACAAAGGAACTGAAAATTCAAAAACTTTCAAATTCAGATGTACTTTATTGATCCCGAAAGGGGAATGAAATGTTGTTTTAAATCCTATTGATCCATTAATATTGTAGATAGTGATGGCTGTTGACAGAAAAGATCTCTTGTAGCAGTCTGCATTGCAGCAAATTTGAAGAAGCCTCTGACTGAACACACTCTGTTTTTCCAAGACAGTCTCATGAAGAGGATGGTCACTGTGGTCCATCATTTTCTTGGTTTCCGTCTGTGCATCATCGCCTCCAGAGGTTCCATAGTTGTCCAGAACAGAACCAGCCTTCTTTATCAGGTTGTTGAGCCTTTTTTGGTCCCTGGCTCTGATGCTGCTGCCCCAACAGATGATGGCAGAGGAGATGACGCTCTCAACAACAGACTTGAAGAAGAAATGCAGCATCTTGCTGCAAACCACATATAATGAAAATAATATCAAGCCATTAATATTAATGACAGACTAAAGTTACATTAAGTTTTGTACTTTCAGGAGTTTATTAATATTATTCTTCTATAAACAACCAAAGCTGTGTAACGTCAATGGAGGGAAGTTGTTGCTCTGAGGATTACAGAAAATCCCTTTCTACTTGTATTAGCCAAACTAGTCCAAATATGGTGTTGTTATCATGTTTAGCAGGATTTAGAAGTTCTCCAGGGACCTTTTTAACTGTAACACCTGCACTGTATTTTCTGGACTGAAATAAAGGCTACACTATTCATGTTCCCCCCAGGGGGTCCGCCCCCCTATTTGAGAAGCATTGCTTTACAGTGTTGATTTATTAACTCTATTAACTAGCTACTTTATGTAAAGATGTTAGCATCTTTTAATATATATACAATCTTTTTATTCCTACTTATTCTAAGGAACAATATCATTTTTTAATACAGTTTGGACCACGTATACAATTAAAGTATTTAAAAAAATACCAATGCATTAGTGGAACAGAGGATTAATTTTAGCTTTTGTGGCATCCAGGCACTTTTTCTTGTAAACTCAGAAGTTCAGCAGATCACTTTATTCACTTTTACTCCTCCTTTCTGCAGCTTTCAGCAGATATAATATTGATTTAAAAAGGTCTGTAGGTCCCAAGCAGCATTGGTCTTTTCACCATATGACACCTTTTCCTCTGCCCTAAATTTATTTAAAAATGCATACATATTTGCTTTCGCTTAATGCATTCCTAATCCCTCATTTAAATAAAAACAATCAGGGTAGATTTACCCGATTACTCAAGAGCACATTTTAGGAGTCCTTCCTTTGGATGCAATAAAACAGTAAATAGATCTGTACATTGCTGTTGATAAACATTTAACAAGTGTGATTTGCCTCTGAATGTTCTGCCATATGAAACACTTTCTGCTGTGTTTTAATTAAATCCTACTCATGCTTAATGAACTTGAAAGATTTTACTATTGAGTTGCTGAAATATATCAGCTAAATAATCACTACTTTGTAGTTGGTAAGAAAACATTGGAAAACAAGGAATTTGGAGAGAAAAAAAACTGAAAAAAGATGTCATGTCCTATTTAAATTAACTCAAGGTAACATGCACATTTCTGCATGCACCCTTATCATATGGTCTGCTGGTTAGATAAATCCAGATTTTAGCATGCAAACATGGCGTAAATGATACTAAGTCTTTATTCTGACCACTTTACAACAAGTTTATTATCACTGAACTTGAATTAATTCAATTGAATTGTCCAGAGGTTGTCCTTAGTAATGCCTCTTGTCAATGGTGATCTTGTGAAAATTGTTAAGGCATAGACAAATGTTGCACCTGGTGTCAACGTTCTAAAGAACGGCCATGGTCAAGTAGCTCATTCATTGGTTGAGATAAGGAGTTGGGTTGCTCACTTGAGAAGGATTTTGCTGAGCCACATTTCATTTCAACCAACTTTCCAGGACGACTCAGAGGAGGATCAAGTGAAAAGCTGGCAACCTCTAAGATCGGCTCAGTTTAAGAACTGCTAATTCTGTCAAAAGCCTCTAGTTAGGCCCTACAAAGCTCATCAGTGTCAGAAAGCAGCTCATATACACAAAATGGATCCAAATCAACAGCATAGCCACGAAAAACAAATAAAGGACAGTTCACACACTATCAATCTAATTAACCATCCCTCCCCTTTAATATCTAGCTCTTCTGTTTCCCTAAATGTCATTTTCTCCATGTAGCTCATTTTCTGTGTTTCCCTAAGTTCATTTTTAACCTCCCTTGGCTGTTTTGCCTTTCTTTTAACATTTGATTATTTTTATTTCTCCTAAGCCTCCCTGGACAGCGATGTTCAAAGGTGTGATGTAGTGATTACAAACAGTCTAAAGCCACCAACTGGCCAGCAGGTTTAAGGTTTAAAACACAACAGATCCACCACCTTCTAGTGAACCGCATACATTTGTTATTGCCATTAACTAGCACTGGGTAGATTACAGGGGTCAGTGTGGAGACTAATACCTCATTTACACTAACGCTTTTTTAACCGTGCCGAGACCAGTCCGAGCTCGGTAACCGAGATAACTATCGAGTGTAAATAGAACGAAAACTGAACTAACTGGGCCAGACACAACCGGACCGCGCTAAATGCAGACCATTTCCATGGGTGAAATCAGCTCGATTTTTCAGTAGCCCGGTTCTCAGATGACATAAGGCCCGTTTACACTAACCTTTTTTAACCGAGCCGAGACCAGTCCGAGCTCGGTAACCGAGATAACTCTTCTGTGTAAACGGTCAGCAGACTGAACTGGAACGCGCTAACTGCAGACCAGTTCCTGAGCAGGTCTTGGCCCGTTTTTTTTTTTCTGGCCCGGTTTTCTGATAAAGAGCGCATGAGCAGACCACATCATCCCCTTACAGTCAGCTGACTGTCCGCGGTTTTTCCGGCATATCCGGCTGCACGTCCCGATTCACACTCCATTCAGACAAATTTCAGACATTCATAATAATACTAGCTTCCTTACCATGCCACACGATTTCCAGAGATGATTCTGCTTAGGAGTGTGATGAACCTCAGTATCTGTTGTTGTTTCCTGCGTCTGTAAATCCTTATTAGACGTTCGTTTGTCTTATCCACTTCCCAAAAGCCGATTCTGTCTAACATAATATCCTGAATGTTACGGGCGCTGCCGTTTTGTTTTGCTGCTTCCGCCTTCAATCCCAGAGAGCAGCAGTACCGCAGATCGTCACTAGGAGGCGAGGAGCAACCAAGGAACCGGGATAGTGTGGTGTGTAAACGGTCGTCTTGGCTTGGTTAACTGATCCAAGCTCAGACTGGTCTCGGCTCGGCTCGGTTAAAAAAGTGTAGTGTAAACTAAACTAAAGAGCGCATGAGCTGACCGCGTCATCTCCGTACAATCAGCTGACATTTCACACATTCATAAAAATATTAGATTCTTTACCGTGACACACGATTTCCAGTGATGATTCTGCTTAGCAGTGTGATGAAGCTCAGCATCTGTCGTTTTTTCCTGCGTCTGTAAATCCTTATTAGACGTTCGTTTGTCTTATCCACATCCCAAAAGCCAACTCTGTCAAGTAAATTATAAAGAAATATAACCAAGCATAACGTCCTAAATGTCACGGGCGCCACCATTTTTATTTGCTTGATTTCTTCCTTCCATCCCAGAGAGCAGTGGTACCGCAGATCGTCACTATGAGGCGAGGAAACCAAGGAACCGAGATAGCGTGATGTGTAAACGGTTGTCAGAACCAAGCTCAGCTTGGTTATCTGATCTAAGCTCGGACCGAGCTCGGCATGGATCGGTTTAACAAGTGTAGTGTAAATGGGGCTTAAAAAGATCGGCAGCCTTCAGCCAAGGGTAGTTTAACCAGAGTACAACAGGTTTGCATTCATGGTTTTAGAGAGGTTTGTTCAGGCCTCAGCTTATCCAGTAATCATGGGCACAATCATTTTCAGATCGGCAGGTTTTCAAAGAACTATCTTCGACAGAATTAAAAATGTATTATCTGACTGTGCTTCAGCTGATTCCTTATTGGGCTGAGGGCAAATTAATCTTATTCTGCACATAAAAATAGTAAACTAATTTATTGGTTTATTTCTCCCTTGATTGCTTAGTAATTAATCTTCATCACTATTGACTTCTCTCTATCTATCTATCTCTATATCTATCTCTGTTTGTTTCTATTCCTTTCTATTGCTCATCTACATCACTCACACATGACAAACTATGTGGTTCTCTCAATCACTCTGTTTATTTTTTAGTTTACTTTGTGCCTGGGGATAACTAGCTTGCCTCCATCACACATATGCACATAATTGTATGGAAATACTCTAAACAGCTGTTCCGTCCAATCAGTTGGACTACAGGATTTAGCACTGATACAGCAGGATCCAGAATTTGCTCCAGATCACAATACCACACAGAAGATTAATTATTTTTTGAAATATAGTATATGGACTGATTTCATATTCTTTATTATATGTAACAGAAGAAAGGTGAACACAAAGATCTTATTGCCAAACAACTAATCTTCTCCCTGAGCCACAGTCACTTTTTATGCTTCATTTTATTGAACTTGGAAAACAATAATACTCTAAAAGGAAACTTTAACCTGGGGAATTGGGACTATACTGAAACTCTGTCTATCTGCCTTACTTCTTGAATGCTCTTCAACTTCAGTAACCAGAAAGAAGTAAAAATGGGGAAATTTGGGCATGAACGTGGCAAAAACATATAGATAGGATACTTAAGCATAATTTAAGCAAAAATGCTAAAGTTAAGTTGTAAAGCAGAAGAGAATAAACTGATCAAAGAGGGAAAAATTTAAATTGCTGAATTATAAATTGATAATACGTCATAATCAGATGAAAAATGCAATATTCAAGTTAAATAGTGTAACGAATGTAGGAGCGAACACAAAATTTAGCCAAACATAGAGTTACGCAAAAAAAGAGTTTATTGAAAAAGCAAAAACGGACCAGGAGATGCAGGTGTTACCAGTCTTGAGCCCAAGCAGGTGGAGCATGTATACAAACTGAAAACAAAAACACAGGGGCAGGGCATGAGTGAGGAGATTTGAAATGATGAGTGATGTGAATTGATGTGAAATAATGTGAAATGATGATCTGGCAGAGATTGGGTCAGTGAGGCAGGTATACCAAGGCTGGGGAACAGGTGAGCAGTGTTGGAACTAATTAGTGACAGGTGGAACTGGTCTGGGAAGATGAGAAGTGGACTGAGGCAATAGGAGGGTTTTCTGTGGCTGAGAGGTGACAGAGCTGAAACTTCAAGTCCAGAAACGTTCAAGACAAACAAAAACCTAAATCATGACAAATACAGGAAAACTAGCAGATGTAAGAAAACTAAGTACCTCATTCCACTAGTTTCATTCTAGCTTTAGCTGTTAAATGCCTCTGTCAACAAAGCTCTCACTAAATCATGGACTCAGACTCAAAGGAACACGGATTCTCTCATAAAAGGGAGGAGACGCAAGCAGCAGAGGGTGGAGTCGATTACACAGGTGAGATAAGTAAAAGGCTGTTAAGCAGAGGGTAAGAAGGGGAGTGAGCTGGCAGGAGCAGAGGGATAACTGAATCTAATAGGGAAACATGAAGCCAGGTATGAGGCACAAACCTAACTAAACTAAGGAAGAGCTGGCAGAAAACAATTATCTAACAGAACAACTAAAACTGTAAAGAACTGAAGCAAACAGGAACCTAATCTAACAGATACAAGAATACAATAAATACTGAACAGAAAACAAGACTAATAACAGACACAAGGTTCTAAGGATCAACAATACTAAAGCTGCAAAACATAACAGGCTGCAGGATCCTCAGGGAGCTACCATAACTAAACAAGCCCCTGGGGATCCTGACAGTACCTTAAGATTCAACTGTCTAATGATCAGCAAAGTTGGAAAAAAAAGAAGAAAAGAAAAGTCTATAAGCCTTATCCCAAACACTACATGGCCAAGCTGATTGGAAAGTCTACATAATATACCTTATGCTAATACTGACCCTGTAAACTGAAATCACTCAGTAGAGGCATGTTTATGAACCCCAGGATTGGATCATAGGAGAACTGACTTTATCTATAGTGACCCAATTTGAAGGAGCTTTCAGCTTTATCCTACACATTTACTGATTTGAATCACATTGTCTCACTCATTCTTGTCTCCAGATTGTCTCCAGGTTTCTCAGTTTACCTTATATTTGGTGAGAAATCTAAAAATTGTATGTTGTGTCAAAGGGTAGGTCTTACCGTTTAGGTGTGAAGTTCCAACACTTTTGGATTGGTATATGCTCTTAAATGTTTGTTGCATAGTTTTAAAAAAGCTGAATTTGATAACAATTGCAGCTGGGTCCTACTTATGGGAACATCTGCTTTCTTGCTTACTTATTTCTCTCAGCAGCCTAAAGATCTGTTCTTTTCTGGCATTATTGAAGCTGTTTAAGTCGTCAGATAATAAGGTGATAAAAAGACAGCAGGGTTCTGAAGGGATTTAGCAAATATTGATGCATATTCCATAAAGGTTGCTTATCAGCTGGAATAAAGCAGAAATGGAAACACAGTTTAACAGTGGAATTTCTCATTTGGCAGCTTTGAATCTGTCTTCTCATCTCTTTCTCCGATCTCTCTATTACAGTCTCATTGGAGAAGCTTAGTCGCTATCAGGATCTAATTTTCTCACTATATTGAGTTCTACTGTTCTTCAATTATGCATTATGTGTTGTCATTTCTGCTTTAACTTTTTGCTCTCTCTCTTTTCTCTTCATAGTAGGTACACCTGGTCTGGCGTTCTGTTAACTGTGACATCATCCAGAGAAGACGGCTCACCCACTACTACCATCTAATGTAGAACAGATTACTGGATCAATGTGTGCTTCTGTGCTTTTTTGTTTCTCTTGTTGTGTCTCTGTTCTGTCTTCTGTAACCCCAGTCGGTCGAGGCAGATGACCGTTCATACTGAGCCCGGTTCTGCCGGAGGTTTTTTTTCCCGTTAATGGGTGGTTTTTCTTCCCACTGTCGCTTCATGCTTGCTCAGTATGAGGGATTGCAGCAAAGCCATGTACAATGCAGATGACTCTTCCTGTGGCTCTACGGTTCCCCAGGAGTGAATGCTGCTTGTCGGGACTTTGAAGCAATCAACTGGTTTCCTTATATAGGACATTTTTGACCAATCTGTATAATCTGACCCAATCTGTATAATATGATTGAACTTGACTTTGTAAAGTGCCTTGAGATGACATGTTTCATGATTTGGCGCTATATAAATAAAATTGAAAATTGAATAGGCTGACATGCAGGTGAAATATAGTAGAAAGCATGTTACTACAACAAGAAGAGAACAGTAACTATATGTTGAGGAAAAGTGTACATTTCCTTCTCTAAGGTTTTTGATGGCTGTCTTGGGGAATATAAATGATCCAAAATTACACTTTCTCAAATCCGTCCATGCACTCAGAACCTACCGACTCCAAGGGGGTTAGATGGATTATGAGCAGTGCTCCTAGATTCCAAGGCATCAGACACTATTTATATGTTAAAAAAAACAAACCAAAACAAATTTTCCTTTCATAATCTGATTCAAATTTTACAGTTGCAGCCGTATGTCAGGATGTCTTTAGCTGGGCAAAACTGAGAGTTAGGCCAGCCATCTGACTTATAACTGAGTTATAACGCTCTGACTTTTTAACAGTATAAAACAATGTTGCCACCGATGGCACTGATAGCTGCAGATTTGCTGCTTTTACATTCAATTCAGTTTAGTGGATTCGTATCACACCAGTTCACAGTGGCATTTTTAGGCCCTTTACAAGACAATAAGCCCTGATTCATATTAAGTAGCTCCAATCATTCTGGTACAAACCAATCATATAGACAGATTCAGTTATTCAGAGTCCAGTTTCACCCTGGTTATGACATAATGCAGTGAAATTCAGTTTAAAGCGCTAATTGGTAAAATGTTTATCTTTTTACCAAAGCCAGAGTATTGCATCTAGTCAGTGCCTCGTCCTGGGCAACCATATAACTGCTTTAAGTATTGATATGTGTCTTCATAAATGTTAAATAAATTCTATGGCCAAGGCACTATTTGTAGGTCACATTGCCCTGAAGCAGCATGTTAGTGTGTGTGTGTGTGTGTGTGTGTGTGTGTGTGTGTGTGTGTGTGTGTGTGTGTGTGTGTGTGTGTGTGTGTGTGTGTGTGGGTGTGTGTGTGTGTGTGTGTGTGTGTGGGTGTGTGTGTGTGTTACATTGTTTAGGTGTCTGTCTTGTCACATGCAGGGTGAGGAAGGGGGTTTTGCTCAGTGTCCTTCAGCTACTGCACCCTCACTACCAGCCAGCAGACAGATACAGCGTAATTAGAGCATATATGACTGAATGCATGCAAAATGTACCAATGCCAGTGTCTGTGTGTGTGTGTGCTGTCACGCAGCCCTAACATATCTTGACAGGCCAACATGCATCTAATTTGATACGCCGGTGGATCCTGCAAGGGGTGAGACTCATTTGAAAGAAATGCACATGTATACTCATATACCCATAGTCAAACATTCAGTCCAAACCAAGATACCAGGATGGAAAATAAACAGGTAAATATGTACTGAAGGAAAGACAAACAGATTGGAAGTTGCAATTTTTGATTTGTGCTTGTAGTTTATTCTTGGGTTAGGTTTGTTTTGCATTGGTCTCAAAGGCTTGTTCTTGGAACACTGACTTCCTGATAAAAGAGTATAAGAAAATCTTCAGAAAGTATACGTTTAAAGAAGTAAAATCCACAGGAATGTCAGTTTTAACTGATATACAATGTTCAATAATATAAATATTTTTGTGGTATGGGGGTTTTCTTTCAGTGTTACTTAGTTTTTGTTTTTTTAAATAATGAGTCCTTACATTTCTTTTCATGATCATTCCTTACTTGAAAGAACATTTCAAGATCGTCAAGCTTGATCTAAAATATCACCAAGTGTTACCATGTATATATTAAGAATTTATCAGGTTTGTCATTGTTGCTAAGTGAACCACTTTTCAACTGGTGATTTAATGACATCATCTATTAATGCTGTATTTTTGTTTCAGAATAAAATTGAATGCAGATATTATGTGCTGCTGTAAATTACATAGTGGTGTAGTCTTTCCTCTAAGAGATGTCTGTTCTTGTGAAGTTCTGGATTGCTTGTAATACATATTAAAAAGTATTTAGTTAAAATTTTAAAATCATGTCACCCATCTCTAAAATTTGTCAGTAAAATACCCTTCTTTGTTAATTCTTCATATTTTATCAGGTAAGTCTCTGTACTCCCACATGAGACCCTTTTCCACCAAAACCCAAGGGATTTAAATACCTGGGATATTTTTTTACCTGTATAAAAAGAACTATGGGTTCCCCTTGCTCATGACATACAGAGCAGTTGTAAAGAAAGCTATACCACAACCACGGGCCAGCAGGTGGCGCTAAAAAGAAACCAACAATATCGCTGGCTTTACCCGCTTTTCCTCTGTGTAATTTCTGTCTTAGCATCCATGACAGTGTGATGCACAGATGCAGCTATACAAATGGAGCTCACACTGTTTCTTCATTTTGCTTTTTGTTTATTTAATACCTAAGGAACCACCATTTTTGCGTTCCTGTGTTAAAGATGAGCAAATGATTAATGTCCACATTTACTCTCCTACTCTGTAGTAAGACATTATTGTTAAATAAAACCATCCCATTTAAAGCTCAACTTTAATCTCAGCAAAATCGATTTGCTCAGTGACAGATAAAACACTGAAATGAAGCAAATATTAACCATTATATATCATCTAACTGAATTATATCTGTGTTTAACTTCCACTCAGTGGCAAAAGCGAACTGAAAACGATGAGTAGGAAATCAGGCGTTCTCTCGGGGTATAACAAGCTTAGACCGCCCGGTCAGGTGATGGCTGTTGACATGAGCTGGCTGTAAGCGTAGCGGGAACCGATGTTTCCCAAAAACAACAGAAGACTTCTGCATAAAGCCATATATTGAGCAGCCTCACAGATATTTGAGAAGTAGATAGCTAAATGTTCTCTTGAAGTTAATGTCATATTTCAAGTACAGCTTTTAGTGCTCTCTTTTGCCATTGTGCCTCCGTTTAAACAATCTGCTTTAAAACTGGTCCTCATCAATCCTGGGCTAAGCTGAAGGTCCTACCCCCAAACCAGGACCTTTTATCCAGGAAAGTGTGGACCAGGAAAATTTTAATTATCATGATAAATATATACTGAAACATGAAGAGGTCTTTCAAAACAGATAACTGATGCCATTTTTTAGTTTGCAAAGAGTTACGGAAACAATATGTTTCTGCAAATCAAATTTAAGCGCAGCATATTCTGCGATATGATATGATAAAGCATCTAATGAGCTTTGTTTGGAAAAGGGCATAGTAACACATTTTGGGTCCTAAAGACTATGTCAGCACTGGCAAATAGACAAAACCCTTTAATTAAATTGTGGAGGCTAAAGAGAACTAATTCATCTTCACTCAATGAAAGGAAGCTCAATACTGTTCATCGTGCTACAGTATTCTCTCAGGAAAGATTGAGGGTCATTGTAAGTAAATACAACCTTATTTATAAAGCACCTTTTACAATATAAAATCACAAAGTGCTTCATAAGAGCCAACAGTGCATGGAAACAAGAGAAAATAAAGCAGATTTAAAACGAACTGTCTTAAAAAAAACAACAACACAGAATCCATCTATCTCAAGTCCAGAGGAAGGGAGTTCCAGAGTCTGGGGGCCACTAACCAGAACGCTCTGCCTCCTTTTGTTTTCAGCTTACTATGGGGAAACCATTAGCAGGTCCAAGTCACAGGACCTCAGGAACCGAGCAGGGTCGTATGGCTGCAGACGTCCTCTGAGATAACTTGGTGCCTGTCCATGAAGAGTTTGCCAAGCCAGTGAAGGAATCTTAAATTTCTCTCTAAAATAAACTGGAAGCCAGTGTAGATGCATCAAGACTGGAGTCATAGGTGAAAACCTGGAGGATTTTGTCAGAAACCTGGGAGCCATTTCAACAACTTGAATCTGTTCTTGGGAGGTCACGTGTGCAGTGTATTTCAATTAATAGAGATGAAACAAAGGCGTGAAATATTGTGTTCAGTTCAGGGCCTGACACAATGGAGCTCAGTTTGGCAGTGTTTCTGAGATGATACAGGTAATAATGAATCAGAGACTTGACATGTGCATCTAAAGTAAAACCAAAATCAAAGCACCTGCCACGGTTCCTAACAGAGGATGCAGCCAATGAACCACAAGGTCCAAATGTCTTCTTTATCCCAGACGTGCATTTTTTTTTTTTTTCTGGTGAAGCAAATATAATAGAGAACCTTGTCACTCTGCATCAAACGGTCCTTTTAGGAAATTACAGGACCTATAGTGAAACGGTGCTGTAAGTCTTTACTTGGAAGTGGGATCAATTTGTTCCCTTAAATCAATAAACAAGTCGTCTGAATAGTCCAAGCATCCGGTTCAGATCCAGTTTGCCAGCATGAGGTCTATAGTTTCTGATGACAGTAGAGGTCTGATAGACATATTGACAGACCCTGCTTGTTGGCTTCAAAGCAAACGTAATTCTTATTGGAATTTCCACCATTTGTCTTATTGGCAAATGCATAGGAAATAATAATGGAAACAATTCCTGCTTAGCTGAAAGGGATCCGTCTTTCAAGAGCACTATGGTTGCAGCGGCCAAAGCACTGAAAAGGTACCTGAGTTGATCCATTCGTTCAGAGTATAGTACACTGGTCGTCCGGTGCATTCTTATAATTTACATTTCTGAGCATTTAGAAGCACACGTTACGATGGTGAATGGACTCCCCGAACTCCTTACAAATATTGCATGGGCTTATCGATGTCCTGTGGCGAATATGAGATTGTAACTCGTGCAACGAGTACATAATGACCAGCAGCGAGGACCTCTGTTTCCCACCCACTCAAGTCCAAATACTCTGCTTCACTAATGGCACCGCTTGGATCTCTACAATAGCCTTAATTAAAATGGTAATGGGACCCAGCTCTGATTTGTGCTGGCTTGTTTTGGCCATTGGGATGCTTTAACAGCAGAACAAGGTTGCCACTGCTTCAATTTTTCACTCATGGCCACCCAGAGGTAAACATTTGAAAAGGGGAAAAAGACAGAATGAGACGATAACATGAGGATTAAAGAGAGCAAGAGTAGAAGATGAGTGGAAGGAAACAAAGTGTGCTTAGAACCCAAATCCTATTGATCCATGCACTGTCACTACCATTCTTTATCTAAGCGTTCCCAGCTCTTCATTTCTCTCTCTCCATGGTTTTCTCTTCTGCTGTCAGATTCAAATTCACCTATTTTTTTTTTCATACTCGCTCTGCTTCTCTCGCTCCTACTCTTTTGTGCCCCAAGGTATAATCAAATAACTGCCACAAAGATTAAGTGTGCCAGGAACAGGCTTGCAGTGCAGAGGATAGAAGCATTTTTTTATGCTTCAAAGATACTCAGTGATTAATAACAGCAACTGGATGGACAGACTTAGCTTCGGGGTTTGAGCTGCAAAACCTTGGCAGTGCGTATTGTCTCAGGATTCGATTAGGTTGTCTTATTCATTAAAATGACAAGAGCATGACAGAATGTTAAATCATGAGGGTTTACCTACATATATTAATTCCATCATTGTATCTCTCCATCCTTATGTTTGTCCACCTACTTACTTCTGCTGATTTGAAGTTGTTCCCAGAGTAAACGCAACCAGGAAGGAAACCCAGACATTTCTCCCTCCAGTAATAGATGCACTTTTTACATTTGTATTATCTGGAAGTTGGTGAGATTTTCTCTTGCTATTGCCCTCTCAATCTCCACACCTAAATCTGATAGAAAAGCAGTTTGCTGGACTCAGGAGTGGACTAGGACAAAAACTTCCAGGTTGCCTGCCATCTTCGGTTAGACATGATCTTTGCAGTGGATCCGTGCAAATCGGGATTAAAATGGAAAGCAATCTTACAAAAACTTTTTTATGCATACTCTTCTGGAAATAAAATGAATCCCATTAGTCAAAACTAAAACATATATAGTGAATTATTCATATATACATAAATAAAGAAGCTCTTTGACTACATAGAATTTTTTTTACTCTGCAGGCTAAACTACATATATGCATGATTTTAAGTGGCGGTCATTTACAATACTTATTATTGTATTTCATTTTATTATAAAAATTATAATAAGATGAAATAGACTGGGCGCGCTGCTGTCTCAGCAGGTAGTGCGACCCGCCTTAGTCCTCAACGCGGTCGACCCGGGTTCGACTCCGACCCGCGGTCCTTTGCCGCATGTCTCACCCACTCTTTCATCCCCCTTCCTGTCAGCCTACTGAGTTAAAAAAGCGAGCCACTAGAGCTGTGAAAAATCTCCAAAAAATAAAATAAAAATTGAAGTAGATGACAGCAGGGAGTCCTATATAATGCGGGTAGGTGGGCTGCAGCATATTTAGGGAATTTCTCCCTCTAATGTCAGGTGTAAAGGGTGAGTCAAGTCACAGCCAACAAAAACTTAGTTAGGGCACATCTGTGAGATCAGAAAGCCTTTGTTTTATCTGCTGGCTGTGCAAGCTAGGTCACATGTCACCCATGTGAAAAACTGTCACTGTTTCTCAGAAGAGGGAAATTCCTGTTTTGTTTGTCTAAAGGATAGTCTATCTGTCATAGTTTGTGTTTTATCCCCTAGTAACCCTGAACCAAAAGACTAAACAGAGTATACAGATCGCCGTGAACTGCTCCTCTTGGTGGCAACAGTTTCTGCTGTAATCTGAACATGTCCACTGATAAATTAGGCTCCATCTTCCATCATCAGTGCCTCATTTTCCTACCTTTGATTCATTAGAGCTTCTTCCATTTCAGCCGAATGAGCCCACAAAGGCCCTGATAGAAAGGCGGCTCTTCAACCCAAATTTTGAACCTTCCTCAACTGTTGCTAATGCACCATTAAATGTCAATGTCAGCCAATCAAGAATGTGCAAGTACCCATTGAGAACGACTAATTGTAATGTTTGCGGTATTTTTAAACTTTACCTTGCAATCACCGTAATGATGGATACAGTGATTGCCTCTGTGATTACTGTAAAGCTCTATTCTAAGCTATTATCACCCTGTCATTTGACAAGAGCCTTGATAATGCAGAACCCCAGATTGCACTCAGCGTTCGTCTTAATTTCAACAATATCACTGAAAGACGGCCACTGAATGGTAAAGGTCAGGGAAGATTTTTGTTATGCAAGCATACATGGTTCCAGGCACGACCTGCGAGTGATTTTTTGTCACAGCCACGTTACTTCAGCCGTACGTTCTACCTTTGAGAATGGGTATAAAAAGAAAAAAAACTCCCCAGTTTACTCATTTATAACAATGTGAGGAAAATTCAGTAGAGGTTTACTTCTGTGGTTGAAATGTTAGCTTAAATAGTTCTTCCAAGTATCGAATAGGGTTGCTAATGAGTGTAAATTCTAAGTTCCAGGACCCAGGAATGTCCTCCTGTAAAGCTGATGTTTTGCCTCTCTGGAGATTTACTACAGGGCTCTATTTCATTGTCTCACTCAGTCCTGAAATGTCAAACTTTACACATACTGTTAAAACTTGGTGGTTTTCAGTCAGATTGGCCCGTTGATCCATGCGCAGATCAGAATGTGGTTTAAAACGTGTCTTTGTATACTGCCCTGCAAACACCAGGATGACTTTCTCACATTTTGTCCAATCAGCACCTTTTACTTCATTGTATGTTAATAGGAGATTGTGTAATAAACAAACAATAAGTGATCCATAATTGTGGAGTGAAAGGGAAAGGATAGAGGCTTTTCTAAACGTTAAACAAATAAAAATCTGGTTAGTGTGGTATGCAAATAGGGAAAAAAATATTCTGATTCTGAGTCAACCATTTGTACACTCACCCTTCACTGTACCTTTTCTGGGGTATGTCTCCACCTGCTTTCCAGGTCTAGCATTTAAATTTTTTCCCATTCTTCTTTGCAAAGCAGCTCAATCTCAGTCAGATTGGATGGAGGATGTCTATCAGTTGTCAAGTCTCAGAGGTTTCTCAGTTGTATTAAGGTCAGAACGTTGCCAGTATCACCCTGACACATGAACACGCTCTGATTTAAAGCAATCCATGGCAACACCGGCTGTCGCCTTCCTGCTGGGAGGAAGACCTTCACCCCTTTATTAAGTCTTTTGCGCTGTAACAGGTTTTCTCCCAGGATTGTCCTGCGTTTAGCTCCACTTATCTTTCCATCAACTCTGACCAGTTTCTCCTTCACTACTGAGGAAAAAGATTCTCACAGCAGCATGCTGTGGGAACAAGCATGTAGCCTGCTGGAGACGGTGCATTCACAGCTGATGTGTGTTGTTATTGTTTCCTCACATGCAGCATTCTGCATCTTGACCAAAAAGTCCTTGTTAACAAACAACCCAACGTATAACTGGATTAAATTGATGAGTTTAATAAGTTGTGTCTAATAAGTTGATGCACTGCATCTTATATAGGCGGTATCAGAGCAAAGGAACTGACACTTTACAAAGTTGTATTGGCAAAAAACAGGAAATGAAAAACATGTAACATTTTTATTTTTACGTCAATTAGGTATTGTTTATGTTCATCTAGCATGTGGGATCCCAATAAAGATGAATTAAGGTGAAAAACATCAAGGGAAAATACCTTTAACTGTATCTTTTGATTTTTTGTTTGAGACAAATGACCGATATCTGGCTGCAAGACAAGCTGCACTTCCTACCAGAGACTAAATCAATAGATTCAACATCCTTACAAACAAAGAAGCACTTGTTTGATTTAGAAAAAAAAGGCATTTGATCCACCCTTTCATATTAATGGCTTGAACGGTGTATTCTCAGTTCAGGCTCATGACTTAACTCTAACTCAGTGAAGTCAGTGGTTCAAATTAAATCTTCACTTTTAATCAATCCTCCACCCAGAACCCAAGGGGGCAGAAAATGACGGAGGGTGGACTTTTTAATGGGTAAATCTGTTCTATGCAGTCTTCCCATGGAGGTCAGTTTTTAGAGGCTTCGTGTGCGGGAACATCTTTGAACGATGGAATAATTGTACATGGAACAAACAAAGAAAAACATGTCAGTTATATAGCAATTGAAATTGATATCAACTCTTAGATTTATGAAAGATGAATATAAGTAAAAGTAAAAGGGTGTGTCCAGTTATATAATAATCATCTTCATTTCATCTTTGGAACTGATCAGCTGATCCAAAATGCTGCAGCAAGAGTTCTGATGAAAATCATACAGCTGTTATTAAACAGAGAAATAAAAAGTTATTGTTTCACTGCAGGTAAACACGCCCATGGCAACACACCTCAGCTCCCCTCACCCCCCACTGCCGATTGCCGGTTTCCCTGTTCCTGTCTGAATATGCGCTATATTAACTGCATCTGTAAAATGACCCGCACCTGTCTGAATCACACGAAAAGTTTTGCAGCTCTGTGCATGAACATAGTCAAGAAACTGCGTTTAGCACCAGTTTTCCCACCAGCAGCAGCGGTGGCAGCAGCGGTGGCAGCAGCGGTGGCAGCAGCGGTGGCAGCAGCGGTGGCAGCAGCGGTGGCAGCAGCGGTGGCAGCAGCGGTGGCAGCAGCGGTGGCAGCAGCGGTGTGAATGCACATCAGTGCTGGTTCAGAGTCAGAGCACCATAGGCAGTGCTGTTTGCAGGTGCTGCGGGAGTCTCTCAATTTAATGTTGTAAATAAAACTTTCGCCCCAAATTCAATTTTCCCTCTCCTGACGAAAACGACGTGAAGTGAGGAGAGAGATAGAGAGACATTTTCTGACTGCCGCTCGTTCTCTTCTCCTGGATCTGTTACAATTCTCTCCTCTGTTTCCTCTGTTTCCTCTGATTCCTCTCTCTCTTGGTTCCTCTCCTCCTTCATCACCAACTTTGACCTTAAGATGCCTCACCTGACAGTTTCGCTGATTTCTGCCAATTGAGCATATTTGCGAGAATGAACGAAGTAGAGGCCGCAAGCTAGGTGAGCATATAAAGTATGCGTAGAAAAAGATAACTTCTTCTATATTTCATCTTAGAATGATGCGTAGAAGAAGAATTCTTCTAAATAAATTGATTTTCATGTGAATACATTTCATTTATTTATTAAATTTACAGTTTTTGATTAAATTTTTTTACAAAGGAAATGTTTATTTGCATGTTTCATGGTGAGGGGAAAAACAAAAATTAAACATGTATATCTGCCTCGCTCACTCCCTAGCGGCAGCTCGCCTGGGGGCACCACACTTTCGGAAACCCTGAATTAGTCTGTTCTCGAAGTCCTTTGTTTTTAATTCTCCTACAACTTTGTCCATTTTTTTTTAACAAATCTTTCTGAAGAGAACAGGATTTCTCTTGGTAGTCATGACAAACAAAAAAAAGCCTTTTGATGGACAGCTTCTCAAAGGTCATTACTAATATATTTCACCTTGGCATAGTGTTAAGACAAACCCGTGTGCCCCAGATTTTGCATTTAATCAGCAGAACCTGGTGGAGCAGCAAGGGTATAATTAAATTTTTAAACACATTGTTGTTTAACAAACAATGAAAGTGTGGAATCAGTTCTAGTTTTTTATAGTTGGATTTAAATTGTTTTAGAATCTGGGACAGGACAAGTGATTTTTTTCATGTTGTAAGTAAAAACCTTGCATTGTTGTGCGAGGTTGTAATGTTTTATCATGATATGATCACAGACACCCAGGTTTCGCTTTAAAAGACCAATCTTTGGTACATGGAGTTTTTAAGTTAACAACAGTGTGGGATTTACTAAGGGCACAGCTGCTAATTGACTGAAGAGAAGCATATCGCTCTCACTAGACGCCGAGGCTGCAGTGTGTGGTGGTGAAAAAAAAAGAACTTCCCATCTGATCTATCTGGAAAACCAGGGCAAGAAATTATTTTAACACACTGCTTGTCAAGTCAGATCGTTTATGATTTGCTGGAGGACATTTAATAGAATGATCAGAATCACAAAGTTTTTTATTATAGGGCATTTATTATAATACATTTTATTAGCAAATTTACACACATTTCCTCTCCTCTTAGTAAAGTATAATGGTACATGAGCAAACGCCATCAATGTTTATAGACCAACCAAATGTTTAAGAGGGCACCCTGGTAATGGACCACCCCAGTTTGAATGCTTTCTAACTTTAAGTGCATCTGTTGGTGTCAGGGCAGTAAGGCCGTTGCATGATTTGATGGTTAAGCCAAACTTCGACCTATAAATGTGAGACTATTTATGAGGAGGAAATAAAGTGTTTAGATGGTTTGAACTACAGCTAACAGACTTTGGTGTAAGCAGAGGGCACTTTTCAAAGATTAAGCCCTGACTATTTTAGATTTTATCTGGTAACAGAAGCTTTAATGGGTTTTATTGTGAGTTTTTGTCACCTTTTAGATCATCCTTTCTTTGCATGACCTACCCTTATTCTTTATGTCACACAGTCAACAGACAGGTCCCAACATTCAATGGATGGAGGTTTAAGTTAGTCCGCCAATATTACAGATGTAAATCCAGTTGAGAATCTGAGCACAGGAACTCTTTATCCAAACTGATCTGAGCTATTTTGAAAAGAAGAATATATAATAATTTCAGCCTCAAGATGTGCAAAGTTGGTAAAGAGCTACCTCATCACTATTTCCATTCGAACAGTTTAAACCACACACACACACACTCACACACACAGATTAGAGCTGTCATAAATGATTATCTCTGTATTGTATTGATTATTCTCGTAACAGTGGTAATGGCCTCTGTAGTGAAAATGGTGACAAAACGCATATAAAGTTTCACTTGCATATTACACTGTGGATTTATTATACATAGATTATATTTATTTATTATTTTTTACATTAAATAATTGTATTCAAATCAAACAGAACCCTTCCAGTGTACTTAGGTGCTGAGTTAAACCAATTTAGTTTTGTTCAATTCAAAATCAGACAAGAAATAACAGTAATTAAACATTCATCAAGAAGGTAAACAGCTAATTTAAATTCAAGCATTAAAAACAATCCCTTTTTTAAAACCATTTTATTTATTTATTTATTTGAGGTTTTTACAGTACTAGAGGCTCGTTTTTCATATAGTGGGCTGACAGGAGGTTTGACCGACTGCGTCGAGCACTAAGGCCTCCGTACATGGGTTGTGTACGCTAAACACCGATGCACCCTTTTAAAACCATTTTTATAAATTGAATAGAATACCTTCAGTGGGGAAATCCGACAAAAATAGGTAGACAGAAGACAGCAGACTTGTGTGTGTGTATGTATGTATATATATATATATATATATATATATATATATATATATATATATATATATATATATATATATATATATATACGTGTGTGTGTGTGTGTGTTTGTGTTATCATGTATATATAATAGCATGCTTCAAAAAATTTATTTTAAATATGTCATTATTATGATAACCATAACCTTGATTTTATTCTGAAACTAATTTAGTAGTTTTCCTGTGCACGAGATATGTTGTTGCTTTAATATTTCCACATAATGTTTTTTCCTTATGGTGCTATCTATTTCATAAAGTCCACAAGTCCCTCCTGCAGATAAAGACCAACACAAATTTCTAAAATTATTTAACGTCAAAGTAATTTTAGCGTATTCAAACCCTAAAATTAGTTTTTAAAATGATCCCCATTATTCTGGAATTTAGAAAATAGAAGGCAAGGCAAGTTTATTTATAAAGCACTTTTCAGTAACAACACAATTCAAAGTGCTGAAATAAATATAAATAAATTTGGTAAACCTAACGCAGTTCAAATAGAATTTTTTTTTTGGGATTATTGGATTATTATTTGGTCAGACAGTAAGAAAATGTAGGTTGTGTCTTTTTATACAGGGTACATAAACATCTGGTTTGAACTGTATGCAATAATCTAGGCTATTTGCGTTTTCAAGAAAAAAGTTTTAAAATGATTGTTTTACTCAAAATGCTCAGCTTGAATCATATTTCTTAACTGTGGGCAGCTTGAGTTTCAATATTTGCAGTTTTACTGTTGTTTCTCTATTTAGTAACATATGCTGTTTGTTAAAGATAGAGTCTGCAATTTTTTTTTCTTACCTGTTCTTCCACCCCTCAGAAGGATTGCGTGAATTTTTTCCCCCCAAATCCACTCTGGTCTTATTTCCTTCTATTGAAGTCTTCCTCTTCTCTTAAACTGAAACACAGTTTGTTTCTTGTGACTCTCAGCCATGTTCAAAGTATACAGTGAGAGCAGCAGAGCTACAATGAACGGCTAACAGCTAAGCTAACCTCTAAGCTAACCCCTAAGGTAACCAGATACATAAACATTAGAAGTGCGCATGTGCAGCCATCAAGCGGAAACTAGCAAGGAACAAGCATGCACACTGGCCTTACGTGAGCGCATCAGAATGATTGACATGTGGGACAACCAATAGATAAGGTGATCCCTCCAGAACTTGAGGGACAGAGAGAGGTGACGGCAGGACCAAATCTCTGACAAACTGATGCCCCTTCGAACTGAACGGCAGTGATTGGTCAGGGTTTTTACAGACCTGCAGCTCCCACAGAGACAGTTTTTTTTTACCTCATTTTTCTGAATGCATATTGCATTTACAACTGTCAGGATTGAAAGGGCCTATTTACCTAGTATAACAAAAAGTGTTTCTGAACAGGCTTACCAACTATAGCTTTAATTAGTAGGCATAAACGCCCATGTAAAAAGCACTACAGGCAGGAAACAGATATCTATGGTTAGACTCAGAATTGTTTACAAATGGAAGGTGTTACTGAAGTCGCTCTATCTGTTGTTTTCAGCTTAGTTTTCAAGCTCCACTGAATGTCCAACCTCCAGCTCCAGCAGACTTTTAAAGCCACAGTTTTACAGTGAGAAAATCCAATTACATTCAGCACCTGCAAAGACAGGGAGAAAGAGATGGACAGATGGGATACTCACTAAGAAACGAGAGGGAGAAAAAAAATCAATGGCAATCCAGCTCAGGTGGGACTAAGCTCAGTGATGCAGCTCCTCTTCTCGCTTCGCACTCGTTTTGTGATAAAAGGGGATGTTTTTCGGGGTGTTCATTTTACAAGGATCCACTACATTAACCTCATGAACACCCAAAGATTTTTTAATCATCCTTTTTTTATATCCCTCTTTCCCTTTGTTCTCTCTCCTGGCTCTCTTTCCGACCTCGTTATATCTGTCTCCTCTCTCTCTCTGCTTCCTCTTTCATGTATATCAGTTGAAATGGCTGAATTGGCCACTGTTATGCTCTGCCATCTATGATTTTGTTGTCCAATGTCTACTTCCCCTGCTTATTAACTGACCTTCTAACGACTATCCCTGCATACATCCAACAGTTTTCTTAAATAGTTTAACTGGTTAACTGTGAGTATTTGAAAATCTTTTTGACCCTACAAGCAGCTAGTCAGTTAAAGGCTTGCTTTCCACCCATGTCCTCACTGTGCTGTTTTGTCTCAAATATTCATATTGGACATATAAAGCTCTTTAATAGGAAAAGAAGCTTTGCATATCCACCTGTCCCTAAATGATAAGATAGTCGTCCTGCACTTAATCTTGTGCCCAAATGAACAGGTGCCATCAAGTATCGTAACTGGAGATAGACCTTTTACTTCACTTTGGAGGAATTAACCACATCTTTTAAAAATTTCACAAAGACTGTAGAATATAGTAATTATTTAAAGGAGCAATAAGTAATAATGACACCTAGTGTCTCAAATCAGTACAGCTTTCCACTGACAACAACCTAATAGCCTGGTACAAACACCAAACACTCTTGAACAACGAAGAAAATTAAGACGCTGGTGAGGTTTTACACAAACACCTGCCACACATGAGTGCTAGCCAAGAGTGTTATCAATATGAAGCCCCAGGTATTTATATGAACTCACCCGTTGAATGTACTGTCCATGTATGGCCACAGGACTGGGGTTTCATGAGCATTAGTGTGATTGACCCCTCGTGTGATTGTTCTGAAAAGTCTGTTACTTTCAAATAGTTTAGAACTGAAGAAGCCTTTCCTTATCTCCTGGATGACCAATAATCTACACCAGCGTATCTTGGTTATGTATATTTTAGACCTAAAAATTTTGGTTTTACAAGAAATTCCGAAAAATTTAAAGATTTTTTTAAATATCTCTAACCTCTCTGATACAAGTATTTAAAATGTTACAATAGACAACCTGTTTTAAAGGCAAAAATAATTTCCACCCAGCAATTTTTCATTTAAAATTCTTCTCCCCTGGACAGAAAATGGCTTTTCTTTCAGTTCATGCACATGACAGAACCTGTCCACCCAGCCCTTGGTCACAAAAAGCCCCAAGTGGTGCTTAAACAAATGGTCATTTGAAGATGTGCCCCCCCCCCCCCCCCAAGGACATACGGTTTGAGCTCATTCCCGAGTGATGAGCAGGATCCTTTCATTTGTCCAACCTGTAATCATTGTCCTTCATGCTAAAGAGGTCCTTTACCAGTTTTTTCTTTATATAAATGCTAGCACTGACATTTTGTAAGTATGTGTGGGCTGGTTATATTACAGGGCACAACCGTTATGCTATTATTTTGTGCTGTCAGTTGATGCAGCTAATTGGACAAAATTGTCTTTTTTTTGTCCCGCCTCAAGTAAATACATTGTTTATTAAGCATAACCATCCAAAAACTACTCAGGCGTCATACTATAATGTTCTAGTTTTCAAAGGTTTGACAGTCAAATTCTGATATAAGTTTGTGTCTTTGTACACCTCTCGAAAAAAATAAGACTAATGCTAATATAAGGCTACATTCACACTGCAGCCTGAAGTGACCCAATTCCAATTTGTTTGCCCGTATGCGACCTGGATCTGATCTTTTCATGACAGTCTGAACGACACAGATCAGATTTTTTCAAATGCGACCCAGGTCGCTTGGATATGTGGTCCTGAATCCGATACGTATTTGATCTTTTCAAATGCGACCTGTGTCTGTGTCATTGATACTTGACAAACGTCACTAACGGTGGACCTGGCTATGCCAAAGAGGTTGGCTGTTGTGCGGTAACAAACACCTGTTGCAAGTCCATACAGCCCCACGGCAACGCGTTTACTCGCTGCTATGACCGCCGAAGATTTGTGTTTTTACGCAAGAGCGCTAAAGAGATCCGTTCAGACGCACATAAAGGTTGCCTTTGTCATTCGAAAATTATGATGAAGTCCGTATCAGTAAAGCCGCCTCGCCAACATAGTAATGATCCGCACAAAACTTGTTCCGGCCAACAACTCACCGCCTCGCCTAAGCAAATTCCTGCAGGAAACACTGAGCGTAAAGATGAAACCTTACTAAGCCAGCAGTGCCTCAATAGGCTTTGTTATACCTATGCCATACCAGGAGGCTGTGCAGTAGTGCTGCCACAGAGGTAAAGAAGGAAGAAGAGCAGGGGGAAAGAGGCATTTTTGTGGACCAATGAAAAGGTGGCCAACACAAATGCAGTAGACATGCAAAATTAAACAATTTCCTCTTCAGAGTTTGGGGAGAGTGGAGTTGTGGACTGCAGCTGGAGTCAGTGCTTCCAGAGCCACCACACACAGATGTGTCACGGATATGGACTACAACAGTATATTTTCTGTGTTAATCCACTCCAAGAACAACATTATCAGAAGTGTCTTATCTGTCCTAGTGTTAAGCCACAATGTAGCCACGCCACAACCACCCCCCACCCCTTTGGCAGACTGACAGAAGGTGGGCTGCCATACATTCGGCGCCACCGGGCCTTTTGACCACCTGCAGCAAAGTGCATATACAGTATTATGGACATACCTTTTCAGTAGGACCACGAATTAAAGGTCAGGAAAAGGGCAGCTAACAATTCTGCAGACCCCACACATCCTGGACACACAGCTGCTTCACTGTGAAACAAAATAAGCATATTTGCACTACTACAACTTGCCTTTATAAAAATTTTAATAAATAATAATTGGGTCTACACACACATGTACAGTATGTACATATAGTTTGTTTTATTTCTTATTTTATATACTCTAAAGTTTAAATATTTATGCTTAACATTAGTATTCTGTGAGTGTGTGAAACCAAGTCAATTTCCTTGGTTGTGCACTCAGAGTTGATCTTGATGTTCATCTTTTCTTACTTGTACAACGCTTTATCAATTCCAGAGGACCCCAAAGCACTTTCCATTACATTTAGTCATTCACTCACACATTAAACACATTTACCATTTTAAACATCAGCCATAATGAACAAAACTAACACAAACTCATTAAATAATAACCCACTATGCGTAATAGATATGCATGTTTCATTTTTGTAGTTTTGATGATATTGTAATTTTGTGAGATGCACGTATACTCCACTCAACTATGTTGCAATGCCAAGAATTGTTTGCAGACTTCAGATGGCCTCTTCTTAGCTTTCCACTGATGAAGAGCTTTTTTTTCTAGCCTCACACAAGTCAAGCCCTGCCTCTAGGGGTTTCTTTCCAACCATTTTCACCATTTGCCCTTCCTTTAGTGGGGCACTTGAAGTCATCCTCTGATTTCTGAGTAACATTGTTTTACCGGTCAATAGAGAATATTTTTTATCAACTGTCCATCTGTAGCTTATATATCTATATGTGTCTATCTATCTATGTATCTATCTATCTATGTATCTATCTATCTATATATCTATCTATCTATGTATCTATGTATCTATGTATCTATCTATCTATCTATCTATCTATCTATCTATCTATCTATCTATCTATCTATCTATCTGTCTGTCTGTCTGTCTGTCTGTCTGTCTGTCTGTCTATATATGTATATATGTATATATATATATATATATATATATATATATATATATATATATATATATATATATATATATATATATATGTCTGTGTGTGTGTGTGTGTGTGTGTGTGTGTGTGTGTGTGTGTGTGTGTGTGTGTTTTATGAAATTCTAATTGAAATCCCAACCAAGAAGAATCAGAAAAGGAAAGAAGTAGGCTTAGGAGCTGAGATGAAGGCATGGTGAGCTTCTCTTGTGTGAAAGATGAAGTGAAGTGTAGATTAGCAATACAAAGGGCTCTAATGTGAATGGAACTCAGGTGTCTTTGATCCTGGCTAAGGCTCTTTTGTTTAAAACCTTCAATTCTCCCCAGCCATTCATCCTGGCCCTGTGAAGTATAGAACAGAGTGCTTGATTTGGCCTGCTCTTTAGCACTGCGTGTCTAAGGCTAATGGCTCTGAGCTACCTTGAAGGGGGTGAGGTGGGGTGGTAATCCACAGGTGTGTGCTTAGAGTTCACAGGTTTATGTATTAAGGCCCAGTGAGCCCAAATACAGCCGAAATGTTCAAATCATTTTTAGCTTATTCTTAACGATGGTTTCTAAGTTGTAAAAAGGCTCTATTAACATGTTACTGATAATGAATTTAACCCCAAGTTTGGTTTAATTGTGTGACTCTTTTTGTATTTTCTTCCACTTAAAAAAAGCTTATTTCCCAAAGCTGTGAAGGTGATCGCCCCCTGCTGAGAATCAGTAAAGCACCAGCCTAGTTCATAGTATGTTACATGTTACATACTACTTGTTCCACATCTTCTTCATCCGATGAGAATTTTTTACACTGTCTCTCATATTCTAATGTCTATTTGCACACTTTGGTTTCTCAGGGAATGTCTGTTTGGACATCCATTCAAACTGCACAGTTCTGTAACTTGAAGATCTAAATTTATTGCACAGTATTTTACTATGCACATGAATGTATCAAACGACTGAGGGTTGGTGTGATACATTCATGCAAAAGCACAATAAACTATTAATCTGTGTGCATTCTGAGCCAGGGTCTCTCATCAAAAATGTCAGTATGGTAAAACATAAAATAAAGTTGATTATATGGTGAGGTTAATCATTTGTCCAACCAATCAAGTCCAATTGCAGTTAAAACTATTTAGTATTTTTTGTCACTGTGTGAAGAGCTTTCGGTCCTTGTTAAAGCATCATGTCTGCAAATGGCAAGCTTATATTTTGATAAGGTATTCCAAGGTTGCGCACAAAACACTGACATGCTGACATTGAGCTGATCCCATGTAAGCTGGTGTCTCTCTATCAAGTCCCTTTCAGTGCGAGCCTGATATTCGTTTTTAGCTTCTTTGTGTGACCTTTACAAAACCGAGGTTGGCATATGACGTTTAAGTTAATGTGCCACTGGCAACTCTCTAAGCTGTTAAGAGACATAATCACAGGGCCAAACTTAAAGAAGGTATGAGGTGGTGACATGATTCCAGCAGGGGTTTCGAGACAGCTTTGTTTGTTTTTTTCTTCATACAGTATGTAATCTAAAAACTGATTTGTCAGTTTTTACACCAAATGCTAACAATTGCTAACTTTATGCTATGTGCTAAACATTCTGATTCAGTTTGGTGAGTTAGAAAACAGAGGGGGCCTGATAATTCGTCAAGGCTACCATTTTGAACTATGTGATGACCCGATGAGATCCTAGTGCCCTTTTCAAGTCGTACCCAATCTATTCGGGTTGGGACAGGTCGGACCAGTTCAGCACAGTTTGATTCATTTTCCATTACAACTGAGAAGCATCTCAATGCAGGCAGGATCTTTAACATCAGGCGGCCCCACAGTCTGAAGCAGTGTTGCCAAGTCTGCTTATTAGAGGCAACTTTGGGCTAGATTTTTTCTAAAGTTTCTTTTAAATTTCGTGAGTAACAGGTTGCGTTTTTTGGGCTTGTTTTATTGTGTAGTTGCTTATTTGGGCTTGGCTTTTGTTCCAATACAGCTTCTTTACCTGGTTACACAAGAACTACTAAGAGACCTGGTCGTGCTGCTGCTGCATAACAGAAACCGTGTGCCACATATCACCCCTATCCCCATTTTACCAACAGGAACACGCTAGTCACTTCTTTTTCTTGCAAGATCTGGCATCACTGATCCAAAGTGATGTGATTTGCAGATACATCAGCACAACAACAGGATAGAGTGCTGCTCCAGTTATGGCTTTTATCAAACTAATAACAGAGTGCCAGAGAAGGCTGTGGGCAGCTAGATAAAACACACTAGATATATACTGGATAGAGAGAAGGCGTGTGGTATCAAGTGGAAGAATATGAGCTAGAGGACATGAGAAGGTAAGCTTTCGCTACTTAATGCTAATGCTACTTAATGCTAGCTTGCTATAATAGTGTTCATACACAATAAACCCAGCATAAATGATCTAACGGTTGAAGATACTCATTTTTAAAATATGTTGTAACTAATCATAGTGACAATGGTGCTGGTGCTAGGAGTTCTTCCTATATCCAGTGGGTTGCTGGTTTGAATCCCCACTCCAACTGTCTTCAGTTGGGTAAGACACTTCACCTGCCTTGCCTGCTGTTGCTGGTCAAAGGTCAGAGGTGGTGCCGATTGTATGGCAGTTCCGCTTCTGTCAGTCAGCCCCAGGACAGCTGTGGATTAAATGTAGCTCATCAGCGTCAGCATGCAAATGTGTGTATGAATGGATGAATGACTGACTGTAGTGTAAAGTGCTTTTGGTTCCTTAGACTTGATAAAGCACTATACAGGTACAAGCCATTTACCATAGTGATGCTGCCACCTGACCAAGTAGTGACCGACAGTCTTCTGACATTTTCAGAGCAACTCGGAACTGTTGGAACTGCAAGCTAGCAGGTACTGATAATAGTCATGGTTCCATGTAACCGATATTAATGGAAAAGCTGAAAAAGCGACATAACCTGTAGTGAACTGTTTTAAGTTGGCACAAGCGGAAAAGGGGCATTAAGACCACACGTAGACCTCATCCACACCAGTGTCACTGATGTCTTTGCAAAGGCCTGATTTAGAGCAATATATCTTATTTCAATTTAGACTAAAGTCTAAAAGCTGTCTGTACTTAGAAGAAAGAAGTCATAAGAGCCACAAAAAAGTTTGTAAATCACGAACCTAAACTTAAAGAAAGCTTCATTTGATTCAGAATGAATGATTTTACTTGTTTCTTCAGTAATTAGTTTATGCTTACATGAGTAAGAGGGACAATATGTATTTTTGTTTATTTAACAGTCAAATACAGATTCATACAGTACTGTGGATAGAAACTACACAGATTTAGTTTAAAAATATTGTGAAACATTCTGGTTGTGCAGGATGTATTCTGTTTTAGCCTAACAATCTGTGGACTCTGAACATTTTTATTATTTAACAATTAAACCTGGGGCCTCATTTACGAAGCGTGAGTATGCAAAAAAAACAAAAAAAAAAACTCAGTACAATGTTTAATGCTCAACTTGGCATGTACAAAAATTAATGTTTCATGTTGTTCAGATACACAAAAGTCTGCTAAACTGTGGTTCTCATTTGCACGTGCGCGATGGCTGACTTCTGAGTATTTTTTTATGTAACAATCTGACCCATCTTAAAGATTTAAAACACTTCACCAAATGTATGTGGGGACAGACTTCCTAATCAAAGTATGGGAGGCATATTCAATACATTACAACAAGAAGTATTGGGTCAATGCAGCAGCTAGACGGGCTGCTTGAATTTAAAAAACATTGTAAAACACAACGGGTATTAACTTTTTATTTTCAGCCAGTTTATTTAATTAGTCATTGTTGCCACTCCAGAAGCTATTGGTTTGCTGTAATTCATTACAAATAACCCTCGAGGTGTTTCTCTGACTGTGTGACAGCGCTGTTGCCATGGTTATTTGTACACGTGGTTGGGGCTTCTGGGTATTTTCACTAACTTGTATATGTAGTTTGGAGCGAGGACAGAGTGTCCCTAGGTACACATGCAGGTGGACCCAATTCTATGAAAGGTGGGATTTATCACGGCAACACATACGGTTCCGTACATCTTAATTTTTTTGTGCACCGCAGGTTACAGGATTTCATCCTACCACCAAGGTTTAGTTTGAGAGCTGTGCACTCTTTTGTACATGAGGCCCATGGACTTATGTTTTATAAAAAAAAAAAATACAGTTTAACATTAGCCTTTACAAGGTAAGTAATTGGCACTAACTAGTACTAGCTATGTTTATCATTGACACTTTAGCCAATGCGATATTGTTACTATAACAAGAGCAACATTATAAAACCAAAAATTAATAAGAAAAATGTTTTGCATTTCAATTGATATACGCTCAACTCACTCTTTGTTTGTCTAACGTCCCAGATTGATGTCTTTAACCAACTGTTCGGGTTGGAATTTAGTATGCTACTTTAAACCCAAAACTGCTTTGTTAAATAAACTCCTGGTTCCTGGTTCACACAGGACTGGGCTAGCAGACATAAACCTCATTAAGTATTTTTCTTTCAACTAGTGGGTTTTACAGTGTAGCACTTTCTCTTAAAAATTCTGCAGCCATTGAGTCATTACTATTGGCAGTATAAAATGGCACCAGGACAGGTCTACTATTCTGAAACCTTAAATTGGTCTGCAGTTGAGAACGTACCATTTTCAACTTCTTATCATTTACCCTGCTGTCTTTGCAATGTCACTGAGGGGGTTAAGGTAAATTGGGTTATGACTTAATATTACATATGTGTGCTGTTTATTAGGACATCAATTTTCCATTTGTTGTTTTTTTAGAAGGAAATGTTTCAGGGTTTTTTCTCTCCTTTTGGTTTTTACTTCTTTTCTGATAAATTTCAGGTTGTGTGAAGTATGCATGTTCTGTCACCATAGCGACTTCAGCTTTTCTTCTGGCAGGTCATTTCACATTTTGCCCTCTTAATTCTGAATAGAAGGTAAAATAAAAGAGTACATGAGATGAAAAATAAGTACAAAGCAGTACTTGGACAGAATTTCAATCTTGTATCTGTACATAGTATATAAATAGTATTTATTTGGATTTTTGAGATGTCTCCACAGAAGGCAAATATTTAATCTCTTAATACATGGACACAATTTTAAAGCTGTATTTGTGTCATGTCTAAAATTTCTATTTTTCTTTTCAGACCACCAGTTTTCTGTCGGAGGCCCAATTTTCTGCTCAGACTCCAGGAACACTCGACCCACTGTTCAAGTTCCATGAAACCATTGCCAAGGTAGGGCTACTGAGTCTGATCTTATTCATCTTAATGACACTGCGGATAGTTCAACAACTGGTCATGTCAGTAGGCAAACAGAGTAAAGATGTCTTTCCTGATCCCTGAGGCTGGAGAGAGTTGAAGATCATATCAGTTCCACTTCATGGCGAGAAAATAAGATAAGATGTGCTGCTAGATTGGATTAAAAAATGAGATACATTATAATAATGTGACTTGATGGTAACAGAAACATAACCTGTCAGAAACATAACCTATTTTAATTTTACACCCTTTATCACAAACTCAGGGACTATACCAGACTGGAGCACATCATACATAGCGAGAAAAGAAACTGTTTAACAGCAACTTTAAGAACATTTTAACACCAGTTGTATGATTTAACCCCATGAATGGATAACAGCTTTTATTTGATTGTTTTTAACTGACACTGAACCTGAACACCAGCAACAGGCACCGAGTAGCTGCAGTAGAGCTGCCCACTAAATCACAAGCAGGGATTATCCACAGAAATTATTTGTTTTGATCAAATAAAAGCTTCCCTCAGACACTGTTCTGGATTTTCAGGTCTTTAACATTTTCCATAACACAAAGTCACTTTAATTACAAGGTTTTGCATTTTAAGGTTTTTTTGGAATATAGATGGATTAGCTTTTTAGAAATGACCAAATAAGCATCTTTAATACAGAATTAGTAATATATATATATATATATATATATATATATATATATATATATATATATATATACAGTTTTAATTTGCCTATAAAGTCTGGATTTGTCAACACTGAAAGCAGTTGTTTTAATTTTTTCAGCTTTACCGCAGCCATACGTTTTTCACATTCACATATCAGCTTTTGCAAGGAGCACCACAAACTCTGAGGACGAGTGTTGATGTAGTCATTAACAGCTGCTCATTATGCGCATCCTTATTAAGTAGATGTCTGAGAAGCAGTGGCAACGACCATCTTTTATAAACAGTCAACCACAAAGCCAGCTTCTGTCAGTCACTTAGCCAGTGTATCAGCTGAAACAGCAGGGTTATTAGCTAAGTACAGCATAAAACATCCATTTTTATCTCTGTCAGTCAAACCCTGTCCTATTTAATAGTATAAACTGGAGCTAATAAAGGCAGTGCAACAGCAGCAGTTTACTTTGTTTTTCTTCACTGTAGTATATCTAATAAGCAAAAAGTCCCAGCTCTGATTTAGGATCATATTCTAAAACTTTCACATAGGGCAGTTTATCCCTAAATTTCTTTTTCTGCAAAATCTAGAAAGAAATCATTTAATGGTCACAATATCATGTGGTTAAAATCTTCATTTTATTTTCATTGGAGGAGCAAATTCTCCTTTGTCCCACTTTGACATCTTTATAAAAGTCCAATAAAACACATAGAGCTTACGTAAGCTGTTGTCAAATGAAATTTTCTATCTCATGTAGCTGGGCCTTTTTAACATAGCCCTGACTGTTAAGAGGGACACTCTCATTGCTTATAAATGTCACCAGTTAACAATAGTTATCACCTCTGTGGGAAAGCTGTCAGCGCTTACAAATTACATAAGGCTCCGTGACATTTTCATTATCTTTTACAGAGCCTGGCTCTAAATGAAGACTCTCCAGCTTGGTGTGTCCCTGTCCAGGCAACGCATGTGTGGAAAATACGTACATTTTCAGAAGAAATTGATTGTTTTGCTTCATGGTAGAAACGGTAGAGAATTAAAAAAATCTCTAAAACATTTACTGATATACCTAAAATTTAGTGTTTGATCAAAGAAGTTCCCATGAGACAACAGCAAAATCGCTTGTGAAGATAGGCATGTGTTGCCCGTAGCGATGTTCATACCCCTTGAAACGTTTTTGCCCTTTTTTGTCATTTCAAAGCCACAAACTTCAGATGGTGAACCATTTTATGTGACAGACCAAAACAAAGTGGAGCACCATGTTGAAGTTGGAGGAAAATTGTCATATTTCAAATAAATAAAGATCTAACACTATTCCGTGTCCTTTATAATCTAAAAGCCCTAAATTAAATCTTTTGCATTCAGTTTTCTTTAGAAGTCACATACACTACCAGTCTAAGTCTAGTCTCACCTTTGTCCTTCAGGGGCTTTTCCTTGTTTTATGACTTTCTACATTGCAGATACATAGTGCAGACATCAAAACTATGACTCAAAAGTGTATATAATGAGGTTAGTCACCTGAAATGATTTTCCAACTGTTTTGAGGGAGTTCCCAGAGGTATTAATCGTTGGTTAGTTAGTTGGTTATTTAGTTATAAGAATGGTTAGTAATAACTAGAGTCAACTTGTTTGCAGATGAATTTCAGTATAAATCCAGCTGCTCTGTGACGGCCTCAAGGGTTTATTGGAGAACATTAGTGAACAAACAGTATCATAAAGACAATGGAACACAGCAGGGAGACCATTGCGGCTAAGTTTAAGAGAGTTGGGAGCAGCCCAGGTGGGGAAAGCTGTTAGGACAACTATCAATAGTGCACACTACAAACATGCTCTGTATGAAAGAATGACAGGAAAAAACTGTTGAAAGAAAGACATTGGAAGTCAATACAAACTTTTGCCTTAAACCAAGCAAAGGACACAGCAAACGTGTGGAAGGTTTTCTGCTAAGACAACATCAAAATTGAAGTTTTGGGCCCACATGAAAACCTACTGTTTGTGTGAAATCAACGTGTGTGTTTGTGGCAGCAGCATCATGCTGTGGGGATGCTTTTCTTGAGCTGGCACAGAAAAGCTGGTCACTGTTCATGTGAAGACGGGTGGAGCTGATTCAAGGGAATATATAAAAAAATACTGCTACAGGTGACAAAGGAACTGAGACTGGAGCGGAGCTTCACCTTTCAGCAGGAAGAAAAACGGAAACAAACAGCCAAAGCTATGATGGAATGGCTTTAATGAAAGCCTATTCAAGTTTTAGAACGACCCAGTCAATGCATTAGTACCTAAATCCAATTGACAATCTTGAGCAAGACTTGGAATCTGATGTTGACAGGCACTTTCCATCCAATCTGACTGATCTTGAGCTATTTTACTAAGAAGCAATATTCGGTCAACAAATATATAAACCTGGTAAAGACCCCCCAAAACACTTGTGGCAGTACATGCTGTAAAAACCATGGACTTAGGAGACTGAATACAAATGTAAGCTACGATGAAAAAAATGAAGGTAATTTCTTCATGATGTTTTTCTTAACTACTCTCTGTTAGTCTTTTAGATAACACCCAGATGAAATACAGTGAAGTTTGTGGTTATAATAAAAAAAAAACGATTAAAATGTAACAGGTGGAATATTTCTGCAAGGCACTGTATGGTTGTAGGAGAACAACAGTGAAATACTGTGTGACGGATGCACAATGTTTTACTGAACATGTCTAGAAGTCCATTTTCCTCAAAGTGGTCGGAGGGCTGTCTATTATCTGGCATTATCTGGCTTCCTGTGTGTTCAAACATGGCTGTATTATTTAAAATCAGTTATTCTGTAGGTGAAAATGGTAAACAGTTTTGACTGGCAGTCATGTGTGTCAGCAGAGTACAGTGCTAGCGTTCTCTGTACAGGCGCCCTTCACATTCAGCCCATCCCTGCTGGATGGTGATTGCTCTTTTAAAAGGCGCCTAGTTGGCAGCTCATTTTTCTCTCCTGATTTGATTCAAACACCTATTTCCTTCATCTGCACAGACAGGTGTGGGAACTCACTGACCTCGAAACAAATATGAAAAGTAAGGACAGCTTGTTCTTCTAACTCAACATGCGCGTGTATCACAAGCAGGCGTGATGCCTCATTTCTCCTCTGTCCTTCTCCGCATTTGTGGGTTGAGCAGGTTGGAGTATCGGTGCCACACAAGGTATTTTGGAGACAAATAGTATATCTATAAAACTTGACAAATGTGTTATGTATCAAATCCATATTCACTTGGCTAAAGGATTAAACTGATGACCACACAGCTAGAAGGCCACCCTTTCAAATGTTGAATTACACCTTTTGTGTGTGTGTGTGTGTGTGTGTGTGTGTGTGTGTGTGTGTGTGTGTGTGTGTGTGTGTGTGTGTTACTATGGATCAGTCTGAGTACATCAAAAATACTAGAAGAGTTTCTCACTCCCTTTTTTTTTTAGAGCATTCCTTGTTGGATAGGGAAACCGGGTGATGCAACAAAACAGTGATTTAAGCATGGTAATCAAGTAAAGAGAAGGATTGTGGTTCTACACCAGCAAGATTAAAGTTACTGAGTGGCCAGAAGAATCCTTAGATTGCTAAATGCAACAGAAAAGTTGTAGAGTGGCATCAAATGTTATTTTTCTGAGGCAAAAACAGGAAGTGCGGAAGATTTCATAAATGTAATCCAATCATCCTTTGGTGTCACACAAACATGAAGCAGTACTGAGAAACGCTACTTTTACAACTAAATAATATTAATTTAGTTATTTGCAGGACTGTGATAGACTGGTGGCCTGTGCAGGCTGTATCCTGTCTCTCACCCAGTGACACAACCTGTGAGTCTGGATTTATACTAAATGAAAGTACCAAGACAATCATCTACTGGAAGTAAGATTTTAACTGCTTAAATTTTTTTTAACAGAAAAGCTTTCTTAAAACCCTGATAATTTTCCTGGTATACTAACAACATAAGTCAGAGCAGACTATATCTGAACCAAAAAAAGTTCTGTTTTTTATGATTAAGAAGTCAGAGTACATTGTGCCTCTCTTTCTACACACAAGCACCACAGAGAAGACAGTGTTCACGTCAAATCCTGAATAAATGTTTTTATTGACATTCAGCTGTTCTTACATGCACTGTCTGTTACAGACTATATTACAGGGTGATAGTGTGATTTTTTTCTCTGTAGCTCTGTCCTAAGTAATGAAAAAAAAATATGCAACCACTTTTTTATGTGGTGACCACTATGGACCTACAGTTGGAAGAGCAGCTTGGACAATGATGTGTTTGCAAGAGATTTGCAGTTGAATTCAAGTTTCTTTGTCCACATCAAGCTTAGACAAGTGTAATGAGATCACCTGCCGGTGCTGTCAAACAAGCGGCACACGGTTCTATTTAGCAGATGAAAGAATATAATGGATGACAGTGACAACGTTCGGACTGTCAAAACCAGTGGCTTGGAAAATAATAAGACACTGGGGTCCAGTAGGTGCACAGATTGCTGTCATTGTTGCTTTTATGTGTTTTATGGTTGTTTATAGACAAAGATCTTCTTTTTCTGTAACAGTGCTGCTTAGACAGAACTCGGTGAGAAAAGAAAATTTGCTGATGAAAGTGAGAACTATACCGGAGTCCATTAATGCACTCATTTCTAAACAGTGAAAGGGACTTCCGACTGTAAATAATTGCTTAAGTGAGACTTTTTTTTTCAGCTAAGCAGGGTATAATGATTTTGCTATAAAAAGTTTTATGACATTTAATTTATTTGTCTGATTCAGCTCTATAGATCATAAAAGTATTAAACTACATAGAAAAACTAAAGCTGCCAGCAGCATTGAGCAGCCCTCGCACCTCAGCGCCACTCAGGCATGTTTCACAGGCCACGGGTGTTCTTCATCTCCACCTCAACGCCTCCAGCCAGCCTGCCTACTCAATTTCACAAGCCGCCACTAGGCAGTACTACAAGCAAGCTTCTATATTATGTTTAGTTAGGTTCAGGTCAGTTCTGCTGAATATTCTTCAAAATTTAAACGAAATCTGGCCTTCCCTGAGGAAATTGTAGTTATTTCCTGTTTGGTGGCAAATGATTAATGAAGTGAACTTCCTGTTGTATTTTCAAAATTTGAAATGATCTGTTGGCAGAAACTTTTACAGACTGTCATCAAGGATAATTCGCCACAGATATGAATGGTCCATGAGAAAAACACATTTGGTGTGGATTCAATTCAACTCAAAACTACTTCATTAGTCCCAAAAGGAAATTAAATGCTGGTATAACTCATGTTACAGGGGTTCCTTCAACAGGTTGTTGTTAATGGTGATGCCAGCAGGCAGGAAGAACCTCCTGTAGCAGTCTGTCTTACAGGTTCTCTGGAGAACTCTTTGGCCGAAGACACTTAAGAGAGGATGTGTAGTATTTTCCATCATGTTCTTAATGTTCATAAGAATATATAGGTGTTCAAATATTCTAGGGGTAACCACCCATGAATGTGTTTAGTGCTGGTCTGTGATGACACACAGAAATTTTAATACAACGCCTGCCTTACCTGTGGAAGATATTGCACCTTCGTCTTTTAAGGTGAGAAGTCTGATATTGAGGCTTGGCCACACCCACATGCTTAGAAGCGACAAAAACTTTTGATAACTTTTTATGTCTGATAGTATAAAGGGTTATTTAGACATCTGTAATCCAAAGGTTGTTGGCAGAGTTTGATAAGATAGAACATGCGTGAAAGACACAAAATCGCGACTTTGATCCATAATTGCTGGCTTTATCAACTTAAATTAAGTTGATAAATTTGACACTGATGCCTGTAAGGTTTTGACCATGGAGTTGTGGCATGTAGGCCACAGTCCAGGTACCTGTAATCAATCAGTACTCAAGTAGGAACTGTTTGATCATCTGATTCAATTTGAAAAAAAAAAGACAGGTTTATGTTTATGTTCTGGAATCTTAAAGGAGCAATAAACGCTATTTCACCATTAGATGGGGCATGAACACTGTCTGTAGACCTAAACAAGATACACGACAAGCCGCGTCTCTCCCTACATCCGCTCCAGCTGTAACCCAGCCTCTTCATTCCCCTCCCCTTTTCACCTGTCGCCTCGTATGCGTGAGACAGAGAGATGGTGTGTGATGTCATACGATAGTCCATCTGAAATATTACCTTTAGATCTTCACATTACAATTTTTTAGTCCTTTCTATCTAAAATGACATTTCGCTTAGTGCTCCTTCAAAGACTAAAATAAAAGTGATACAAAAACAACATAATTCCAAAATAATAATTTAACTGATTTTTCAAACTATTTTTCCCTAAATCAAACTTTTGAAACCGTTACATGTATATTTGTATACAAAACAAATATACATTACCGCTTACTGTAGGTAATGTATATTTAAAAGAACAGGGCTTCCATTGACAATATCCACTGTTACAGTATATTCACTTGACCACCAAAACACAGCACAGCAGGCGCAATAGATTGAAAATACCTGTAGAAGAGGAAAGCCTGTGTATAAACAAGAAGTCTCACTTTAAAGTGGCCATGACAGCAAGTTTTATTTTTTTGAGGATTTGTAGGTATAATATGATCTGTTGTGCACTAATGAGGCTGTGTCAATGTCAAAAGTGAATACCAAGGGACCTGCTCAAGCGCAGTCATCTTTGTGGCTTTGTTCAAAAATTCATAATTAAAAGGAATTCATAATTAAAAAATTCTTAATTCATATTTTCCAAACAGAGCACACCATCAAGCCAACAATCCACTCCCCTTTCCCAATTGTAGCCAATCAGAGTGAAGTCAACTTGGTAGAGTTGCATATCATTACTGTACAAAACACTTTTACTGAGGAGGGACATTTGGCCTGACAAAACAAATAGCTAACAATATGATTTTTAAGAAATTCTTTGGAGAATTTCCATATGCAGCAATGTCAACTACATGGAATGGTTTATACCAGGGGTCACCAACATGGTGCTCCACCAATGAAGAAGTTAAAGGCTGCAGGTTTTCTAAAATACAAAGAAGTTTTATCTAAAAGTCAAGCAATTAAACTTACTGCCAGGATGTCCCACATGAAACTGTAATACTGTGTGTACACTGCTATTTATGAATGCGCTATATTTTTACAGAATCAACAATTTGTGGTAAGAATGCTTGTGAGGGTTTTACATAGACCAGCCAAAGAGACGTTGATGAAATTTCAAAAATTATATTCTTAATTTATTACAAAAATCAAAAAATTATTCAAAAATGATAAATTTGGGGCCCAAAAACTGAGGTCAACATAACAAACCACAACTCAGGTAGTAACACAAAGAACTCAAGCACAAAACTGACCTAACAAACAAGACATGAGGGGGAACTTAAGTAGTGGCTGATCAGACCACTGCTAATTCACACACAGGGGGTAGTTAAACACACAAGAACTTAAACAAATACTGGTCAGCACATTACTAAATCTTTAAATTGGATAAATATTACTATTGAAGTAAGTTACCAAAAAGAAGATACATTAAAGAAATGGTAAAATTAAATAAACTAAAGGCAAAATTTCCCCTTCCCCTGGCAAACAAATGGAACGACCCGCTGATGAAGTTTGACAGCCATCAGCTGGAGCTCATCTGTATGATTTCAGCTACAGGTCCAGAGGAAACTGGCAACTCAAAAGAAGAAAATTAATTTGTTGCATTTAACAAAATACAAGAGAACTGACAAAGTTAACTAAATGTGTGCACTGCAAATAGTTAAAGTGTCAGACTAATGAAAACAATTTTAAAGATATGAACCTAAACTATTCACTAATCAATATGTAAAGTAATATTAAAAAGAATAACAGAAACCCTTTACCATTCCTGTCTCTGTGTGACAGTTGGAACAGCTGTCACAATGCTTATACGACTTAGCAAATGAGGTGTGTAAATGATCGAGTGTGTAAATTCCCATTTAACCCCAGTTAGAAGAGATGATCCAGTTAGTGACATCCTTATGCATATTTGACTGATTCTACAAGAATACAAGCCAGTTTATAGCAAATATTTACTTCTGTGGGATTCATTGTAGACCACAGCCTGGACAAAAAAAAGTTACTTTATGACATTATAGGAAGTCCACAACTTAGACAAGTTTGCAGCTTACTAACTGATTTGCTCCTCTGGCAGTGGAGATAAAGCTCTGTGGATATAAGTTCCATACTTTCTGTTCCCCGCTTGGCTCAATGGGGAGGCTGTTGATGGCCTGGAGGAGAGACAGGGCTGTGACAATAATAAAAAATATTCAAAATCCTTTTAAAGTTTTTGGAACACACCTATACAGCATCTTTTCTGTGGAACTGTATCACAGATGTTTTTGTTTTTTAACACTCTAAGTCATAGTGCTTTATTTCTTTTGAGTACATTAGTAAATGTAGGGAAAATATTTTAGGGCTCCAATCAAAATCTTCCTCTTACCTTTATCTTCAAGTGCCAAGTTTCCTGCATTGGTCTTTCTTCAAATGTTTCTACAGTAATCTGTCACAGCTGCAGTCATGTTGAGCTGCCCCACTGTTCTGTTTATCTTCTCTCAAAGAAATGCAGAAACACGTTGCTGGTGTGAATGTGGTTTTATGTTGGTAAGTGCAGGTGCAAGATAGCGATCACTGGCACAGCTGCCAGCATGAAGAGAATTTACACCTGATTGATGACATTTCCAAACATAATGAGCCAAGATGGAGCCGGCTTTATATAAGGGGAATAACTCATCTTCCTCTCCCATCCAGCCGCATTCATGCCCAATGCAAGAATAATTTACTTATCATTATTCAACTAGAGGTCGTGGAGGGAAATTTATGCTTTTAGTGTTCTTGCATAAAATCCATAGCCATCCAACCTTACTGGCACCTCTGGTAAAGAACCTGTTCCTCTGATTAAGGATTGTCCAGTGGAACATATTTTACACCTATATTTGGCTTGGTTCATTGTCACAATGCACAGCACAGAAAGCGAACCAAACTGCCAAGGACAATGTTCTCCAGTTCAAATATTTGGTGTTTTGGGCCATCGGACAGGAAGCTGCCCAATATGAACCGCAAGTGAGGCACTGAGTTCTTCATGACTGTAATAGAGCAGTAATGAAAACACAGAGAGAGACTACAATGCATACACAGATCGCATATATATGTTTATGACTCAATGAATAGGAGACATCACTTCCTCTCTTTGGTTCACTTTCTTTCTGTGGTCCGCTAGATTATCTTGTTGCTTTCCCACTGTACATTAAGTTTTTCAGGCTTCAGTTGCTAGCGGCGTAACCCCTTGTTTTCAGGAAAACCGACTTTCCTTTGGTCCTAAGTGCCATTTGTACATATTAAGAGTAGTTGCTCCCAGAGGCTGAGGTCAACAGTAGTGAGAGGGCCAATGACCAAAGTTAATGACACTACCGTCTTAAAGCTGTAATAGGTAACTTTTTTATATATATATTTAAAACTGTTGCTAGTTCCTGACAGTGAACTATGAGATAGATAATCTGTGGGGGAAAAAAAATCAAGCTTCTCTGGGTCCTACAAGTGGTTCTACTGTCATTTGCTAAAATACACCGCTCCCAGTCAGAAACACCCAATCAGAGCCAAAAGGAATGTCTGGCTCTGACTGGTTGTTAGCAGTGTCATTCCCTCTTGCGTACATGCTGCACTACCGTCATTCAAGCTCAAGTTTGCCAGTGTTCTGCAGTTGTGTGGAGAAATGGTGCAGAAACAACCTGCTTTACGAGAAAAGCTGTTTCTGGAGTGTCACCTGCTCAGTAAACAAAGTCAGGAAAACATTGGAGCACCATGGCAGGCTCCGCTTTGGGGAAGGAGCTGTGGAAGGAAGGCTACAGCGCAGCAGAGAGCAAGCGGGAGGACCTGGAAGGTGTGCTTGTTCAACTTTTCAGGCTAAGTTCACAGTTTTCTCAGAATTCCCAGCTTTAACACAACTCCTGTCTCTGGTTGATATGTTTCACAGGATATGATGGTAGGAGGCAGTGTGCCACCCCCCATGATCTTTCTGAAGGAAACATGAAATGTAAGCCACAACAAGTCCAGTGTTTGATATGAAAGTAAAGCAGTATAAAGGCAAAATAAATATTTCCCTTTCACGGAAGGGAAACATGTCTCTGTATCAAACCCATCCCTTAGGGAACAGTGTGCTGCCAACACTGAGTGGCACATGGAGAGCAATCTGTGGTCAAGGGTCCTGCTCAGGGACCCAGAGTAATAGACTGAGTTTCAAACCGCCAACCTTTCCAGACTCTCCAAGACACAAACATCCAGCTCCCTAACCACTAGGCAACCACTTCCACACATGTTATACTCTTATGTTTCTCAAACATAAGAGTTTGAGATCATCAAACTCATGATGATCATCTTGATGATCATTAAATCATCAAGACTGCACTTGATGATTTTTTTAGACTATCTCCCATTTCCATTAGAAAGTGCCTCTGAATGGAACCCAAACTAAAAATGAATTGCTAGCTTCAGATAATCATTCAGAGCAAATAAAGATGGTTTAAGGGTGCCTAAAATATAATTAGCTTAAACTGCTGTGACCTTTTAGAGACTGGAGTAGAGCCTGTTCAGATCTTGGATCCCTCAAACTAACCGTTAGCTTCAGCCTCTGGGTCCATCTAACATGAACCAGACCAAGAGTTATCTGGTGTTATTATGTTACCTGTTTATCACTTATTGAAATACTCTTAGTTCCAAAATATGTGGGTTTTTGTCAATAACTTTTTAAATGATCGAATTTTCTGTATTTTTGTAGAAAAAGCTTAGATTCAGTTCTCTTGAACTAACTAAACCTCAAGAGTACAATAGCCATATGCACAGCTTGTTTAACTAAATCTTACTTTTCCAGCTAAAGTTGAGCTTCTCCTCTCACCCTTTATTGGCACGTTTTCTCTCTCAGTCAACACATCCTGACAACACATTTTCTTTTCTGTAATATGAGTTCTTGACAAGTGATAAAATCTAAAGAGGCTGGTGTGTTGCATAAACATTATAATTAAAACTCTTCTCTGTTTCTAATTAAATGTTGGGTTTGCTATGACACTTAAAAGAATATGCATGCAGGTGTTTGCATTTATTCTGACTGACACCTCTAACAACCATTCACGCCCACACCCACAATTACAGCTGATTTAAACCCTCTTCTTAATGGAAATATTTTTTGGACTGTGCAAGTAAACCAAAGCACCTGTGGGAAACCCACACAGAGTGAGCATGCAAACAAAAAGACCCTGAAAGACCTTTAACTGCACTGTGATGGAGGTTTTGAACAATGTGCTGAAGGAATAGCAAAATCAAGGCAGAATCTAGCTCCTTCCTGCTGTATAAAAATGCAATATACAACTGTATACCCTATTAATTGAAAGAAGTGTTTTGTTTTTTGCATAGTACTGGTCATAGTAGTTATTTGACCTTAAAGGTATATAGCCATGTTATGTGCTTATAAAAAAAATAAAAACCATTTGATCATGAGATAATAAAGTTATACACAAAGTTATATACACCCATCCTAATAATGTTTTGATGGTCCTTTTTGTGGATAAAAATAGCTCGGCATGATGACCAGATATAAACAGACCCAGCTGCAGAAACAAATTACAGGGGGGCATTCCATTTTTTAGAGGGGCACACTTTTTCAAAAAATATTTCATATGCCTCAGGCTAAACAGTGACTCTGTGACCACTCCTACAGTGCTGAGAAATAAATTCTAAATAAAATCCCAAAACTAAAAACAAAAACAAACAAAAAAAAAAAAAACGAACAAACAAAAAGCAATAGTGTAGTCAGTGTTGCCAAATTAGGCAGGTTTCCACCCAGTTCCTCTTTTGAACACATTGAGCTGGAACAAAAATAGCTTATGGGCAGGTTGTAAAATTTAGGAAGCTTTTCACAACATTTGCTGGCCTTTTAGAAAGAATTACTAACAACATATATCAAAATAGTTGTCAATGTCTGGCAGAAAACTAAAACCATTTTAATAAAAGCCATCTCCTTGAACTAATTTTCCTGGTCAATTTATCTTTGAAATGAGTCAAATCTGACATCATCAATGAACAATAGTTATAATGAATAATATTGATTAATAGTTATAATAAAACAAGAAAAGAGTAATGGTTAATCAAGTGTCATATAAATATGTATTGCTCAATGTAAACGCCCCAAGAGGGGTTGAGTTCTACTGATCAACTTAAAAATATTTCATGGCTGTGTGAAAGATACATTTTTGGTTGAGTTATACTCTGTAAGAGAAATTAAGTCTATATTAACTCATGCTGGGAAGCTATTGATAAGTTGTTATTTTTTTTTCGGTTGACATATCAGGATTGTTAAAGTGATCTTGTGTGTTATTTGGTTGCCTGATTGTACATTTTGTGCAGAGCTCTACGTGTGAAGTGTTTTTCTTTGCTTCAGCTCAGTTGTGTGTTAATGGCATGTTCTTATGTGTTTAATAGTTCTGTGCATTTGACATGAGGGAGTTTGAGATTTGGGCTTGTTTTTTTCTTTTAAGTTGGGCAGGTTTAATGCTCGGTTTGTGCTGGAAACTAACAGCGAGATACGGCAACCTGTAGCACTGAGTGTTGATTTAAAAGTCAAGCATAAGCATACACGCTGATAAACATGAGCACTGGTGTCAGGCTGAACACTGTAAAGTAAAAATTCATGCTAGAAGAGGTTCTGTAATTACAGCAGCTAGGGAGCACAAGGATCAGAACAAAGCAGAGTTCCCTTCTGTCTGCAAATAACCCAAGTTTCTTCATTTTGGCAGTTTTACTGCTTGGTTCTGTTGCTTGTGCTCCTAGCTGTTGTAGCTAACTATCCTAGCGTGAATGTTTACTCCAGTGTTGACTTCAATGCTGACGTTTCTAACAGAAATTAATAGTGCTGCTTCCAGCTCGCTCTCGTTTGCTTCGATGTCACTTCTTGGGTCTGGCAGTATCGCAGAACTATCATAATGCCCGTTTGCTTAATAAATAATGCAGTATTAAATAATGCAGGTCCGAGCCTGACCCTCTGCATTGCTTCACCATAAAGTGGCTGCTTGGCGTGATCGAAGACCAACTGTCTTTTTATTAATTACATAAAAAGATCTAACAGCGACTTTAAGAGTCTCATATTAGAGCATTTACTCATGGCAA
Source organism: Fundulus heteroclitus (assembly GCF_011125445.2). Lineage (NCBI taxonomy): Eukaryota > Metazoa > Chordata > Actinopteri > Cyprinodontiformes > Fundulidae > Fundulus > Fundulus heteroclitus. Next base: position 8,133 of record NW_023396717.1, on the reverse strand, counting down.
TCAACTCTGCGGTCACATCTGAGCCTCAGCAGATTCAGTGTCCACTTCAGTGAACACCAAAGGTCATACTGTATTTCCAGCGACATTCCAGGCTTTGCGCTCTTGGAATCATATTTATTTTTGTTTTCTATTCACTAGATCTTGGACAATTATGCATTGTTTTGCTGGTAGAGGCTAATAGCCGTTAACAGCTTCCTTGTTTTATCCCCTGCTGTGCATATGCAGCGTTGTACTTCCTCTGTTATTAAAAATTAACACATAATGTTACGATCAGAAACAGAAGACCCAGAATTCAAACCAGACAAGCAGTATGTAAATAACGATGGTTTATTCAGAGTTAAACTGCGGCTGGTTACGGAGTTATCGTCAGCGTCTATGGCAGGAACCTCTGGAAGCGGAGACAACAGGTTAGTGACCTCACAGGTATTTCGGGACGAGACAGTAACTGAAATAACGGTCACTTACCTTATCACAATCCAGGGTTTGGCAGGGATAGTGATAGCTGGCTCCAGCTATATAATCGTGACGCTAACGAACCTCGTTAACATCTAGAAAACCAACCCGATGGCGGGCTTTGGCTGGTTTTCAGTGGTCAGAGGGCAGGCAGAGGGTCAGAACCGTAGTAACGATGACGAAGCAGGATGTACAGGGGGAATGTCCAGAATCTGTTGTCCGAGAAGAGGTCCAGAATCCGAGCCAGGTGATCCAAGGTCCAGAGAGAATCCAGGGGGAAATCCAAAGCTGAGTCAATGCACAGATCCAGGTCCGGTAACAGGCAGGCTTTCCGATCAGACAGGGGTCAGGCAGGCTCAGATATCAGAAGACAGAACAGGTCAGGCAAACAGGCAGGCAATCAGATTTGACAGGGGTTATAGGCAGACTCAGAGAAACAGGAGGCAGAACAGGTCAGGAAACAGGCAGCCAGGAATAGAATGCTGGATTAGTCTCACCTGTGGCTTGAAATAATCTGGTATTGTGTCTGATCCGAGGGCATGTGGCAGGAGCCGGTGGTTCTGATGAGCGTGGATGGTGACGGAGAGGAGCTTCACAGGTGTGGAATGATGATCAGACCAGCACTAGAGCCGAGATCATGACACGTCAGGCTTTATTTACTAACAATTTGAGCAAAAACAAAGTGTAAAATAGCAAAATAATAATTAAAACAGCAGGACATGATAATCTTTAATGAAAACTTTGTATGCAACCAGAGTGAGATACTGACAAATAAATAAATAAAAAGTCAAATAGTGTGGCTATGCACCTTTAACCCTATATAGCTGCACATCTGAAAAAGCATCAGATGTCATTTATAATGGCTGTAGAGATACTTGCAAAAGAGACAGAAAGCGCAAAAGATTAATAATAAAACACATGGTTGAAAGTATAATGATGCACTTTGTCAAGATGAAGGGCAAATTGGAAACAGCAGGGATTCCCTGTGTTAAATATTCAGATTGGCAGATAGGGATTAAGACTGACTGACCTCTTTTCTAACATGTGTGTACATGTGCCTGTACAACTAATTATCTGGGATATAAATCTCTCCACCAAGTCACAGCAGAAACAGTTTCCACCCGTTTGAGGGACAAAAGATCCCTAAGATGCAAAGTGGTACAGGTTTTTTCCCTTTGTAGGTCAAATGTTGGTCTAAAGACACACTGATGAAAAATTGCCAATCTCTTTTTTTGTAAAGCAGGGATGCCCAACCCCAGTCCTCAACATCTACTATCCCGCATCTTTCAGAAAGCTTTATTAGATTTTATTCTGGAACTATCTCATGTTCAATGACACAAAAACAGGAAGAGAGAAAAAGATGAGACAAATGTTAAAAGGGAGAAATGGTGACAAAAATATAGTAGAGGAAAAGGAGAAACAAGATAACATCCTCGGAATCTGCTTCTACACCTGCAAAGACAGATATTAAAAAGAACAGCAAAATCAACCGCTAAAGTATTATAGATACAAACAACTAACGCCTTGATACCATCACTGAAAAATAAACAGTAGTATTTATTACAAGATGTATAAATTGACCGCTAAAGATAATGATAGGGGTTTTCTGTATAGAAGTGAATCTGTAAGCACCTGAATCCAAGCATCTGTAGGTGTTTGTGAGAGTGCACTTTTGTATGCAAGGTTTATCTATAAGAAAAATGCTCTATAGTGGTTGTGAAGAGCCAAAGACCCACCCCCCACAGTGTCGAGGCAGACATCTGGATACCCAGAACCACAGACACCTGAAAGGAAAACCAGACCAAAGGTGCCCAAGAGAGACCAAGAGACTTAACTGTCTTTGGAATCTTATATTAGTGACGGTACAGTTTGCGAAACTACAACGATAAAAAAACAAGGTCTGCAGAGCAACTTTGCTGCTGTCTTTTACTTTTCCTATGATTTTTCTTAAGGTTATCTTTCTATTACCACTTTAAAGCCTGAGTGAACGAAAATCATTCATTCATATGTAGAAAATACAGTTTCCTTTAAAATAGCATTTTACATATCTGTGCTTCCTGTGGCTTCCTTTTTAAACATATTCCTCGTACTGAAAATGGTTAGGGCTCCATCCGAATACCCTTTTTGAGTAAGGACTCTTTGAAAGCGGAAGTGCGTCAGAGGTTGCCATAAGTGCTGTCCGAATAGTGCAGGTAGAAAGGAAGGAGGAAGGAAAAGGTGCCCATATACTTTTTTCCACAGCTAGTTTAGCCTAGGAACGTCACAGCATCTCTTTCTGGTGCTAAGGAGCTATAAGGTATCCCATAATCCTTTGCATCACAAGACATATAAGCGCAGCCCACCTCAGGTAAATCAACAAAGATGTCGAGAGAAAGAGGGCGCACACTTTGTAATACATTATTGGAAAGCTGTAAGCTCGGGTTTGACTCGCATCTTCCATGTGCGTTTCCATCTGGCCCAGTCAAGTTAAAAAGCTGTCTGATTCCAGTCACCACCAGATTTAACAATGCATCACAACATACGTCCTGTCCTAGTATTTGAACCTGTAGTTTCAAGTGAGTCTCGAGAAAGTGACGCTACATCTGTGTTTTCATTTCTGTAACACAATCCATGCTGTCAAACTCTTAATGGAATCTTAACAAAGCAAGGTTTTGACTTTGTTGAGCTCTTCTGTTTAATTACGTCACAAGTTTAATGGCTGCATGATTCAGAGAACTGTGTGGAGTAGGTCTTCAAACAAAAGCCCCATTCTTTTGAAAATTGTCAGCTAGAATGACTTGACCAAAAACATGAGATGGTAAGACAACTCTAATCTCTGGTTAAAACATCTCTTCAGTAAACCCGCAGAACTGTTGCTGAAGAAAATGTAAAGAAAAAACAATGTAAAACAAAATAAAATGGAATTGCTGGAAAATATTTTGCGGCTCTGGACTCAAACAGACATGACATGAATAAAGATGGGCTACCTTGTTGGTACCCAATGTCATTTATCATTATACCTCTGTTACTGTCCTTTTTGGCACACAAAAGAGAAAGAAGGTAGTTGAAGATGTGCCCGTGGTGTCGTATGATTGGTCTTGTGCTGTCAGTACAGAAAAGCTCGTGGGCAGTGGTCCATGCCAGACAAGTCAGCCTCCAAAGTATGTCAGCTAATGGGGAAAAGTACAAATCCAACCCTGGAGCAGAGCCAACCATGGTCTTTGACAGATTTTTGGAAAAATGTTATTAGTCATCTGTATCACAATGAAAAGTGAACCCACTGATCCAAAAAGTACAATGTTTTCTTTCTTTTTTGTTATCAACCCATGTTTTGGCAAAGAGAGCAGCCAGCCCTTATAACTTTAAAAAACAGAATGTAATATGCACCAGGAATAAAAAGAAATTCCCCATTATTTATTTATTTTTTAGTTAATCTTTATTTATACTATTTGTCTCATTGAGACCCACGATCTCATTTACAAGAGAAACCTGTTGTGAGCAACTAAAAAACAAATAACCCTTACCAGAACCGATTAAGGGGGGAAGGGGGGGGGGGGGGGGAAATCAGACTTGTCACTTTGAAAAATCACTTTATAAAAATTGGAGACAGTTAAAAATAAATACAATTCTTAGATAGATATGTATATAAGTCATTCCTAGAATATATATGTGATTACTCAAATCCAGTAAGCGTCTCAGCAAGTCTTAGGCATTCTAATTGTAGTCAGAAATATATTTTAACTCCTCTCAAAATGATAAAGCTACATGCTGCACTAATGATATGCAGATGTCCATTGTAGTGATCTTGCATTTACATAAACCTAGAAAATGACTCATGTAAAACAGGGTCATAAATATTAGCTCTACACTGGCTCTTTATTCCCTGTTTACTGACTTAGTGTTGCAGCCTTTTTGTCTTCTCCCTCTTGCTCACACATGTACCAAAACCCAGCCTCCCCTTTATTCTCTGTGGATCCGTATATGTGCATAGTTAGTGTTGTAGCTCAGGGACTTCCTATTCTCCAAATCCCTGTACTCATTTGTCAAGTGCAGTTTTAGATGCAGCTTGCCAGCAAGAGTTCAGGATGGCAGGTGGCAACAGGAAGGATCTCTTCCTCCCTTTTTTTTCCTTTCTTTCTACTCTTTCCCCTCTTGTCTCCTTTGTCCTCTCAATGGGAAGTTGTCCCTGTGGAGCACAATCATAAGCAAGATGTTTTGCATATGAGTTGGCGTGTCTTTACTTCTCAAGACGAACCTGCTATTGATTGGAGCACAACACACTGCTGCCAAGTTCTCTCACCAGTTCTCACCACATAGTACTGGCAACAATACACTCGGAAGTGTATGTACGTATGTCTTGGAAAGTGTTACAAAACAATTTTAGGGCCGTTCGACTTCTTTTAGCTACAGTGAGGGCCATTATAATGGAGAAAAAGAACTCAGCAGTCACCAGATGTGGCCAGCCTCCCAAAGTCATCCAGGAACATATGTAGCAATTCAGGAAATACTACAGATTAACACCTTCCATACCACAGGCCTCACTGCATTTATATGCATACGCACAAACCTTTAATATAGATCCTACACAATGTTTTATAAATTAGAGATCTGGTCATTTCAGTAGTAGAGGGGGTTGTTAATGTCAGCTGTTCTGCTGTTAATGCAATTAACAGCTGAGCTGAACGCCCCCCTTTTAGCCCTCCCAGTTTTAAATACAGTTGAGAACAACATTCTACAACAAAACATTTGAGCAGGCAGAGGCAGGCTATGGGTCTTTTTTTTAACACTCTTGTTCTCTGATTGCAATCCGGAGTTTGAGACCTACAGGAGGAGCAGCCCACCAAGCCGTTGGGTGCTGGGGGTCGGCTGGGGCTGGCACTGGCACTTTTGCTCTCCTCAGGAACAGGGTGTGGGGTTTAAGTATGGAGGGCAGGGTGTGGGGGAGATAGCGCCTCCAGGTTAATGGGGTGGGTTCTAGTTGGCTGGGCCGTTTGGATCATGTTTGCCCCCATCTCCTGGTAGATGGTCTCATGCATTGTCAGGGATTGAGGCTGGAGTGTGGACTGGGTATATCAGGTATAGGGTATGTTGGGTTTGGGGTGCCCCCCCTCCACAACCCCATCCTGATGATGGGGTTCACCTCCCAGCTCTCTGGTGCCAGTAACTGGATCTGGGAGTATAGGACGTGTGTGGTGAGTGTGAGTGTGTGGCGTCCCATTTTTTCCTTGAGTGGTTAAAAGCATTTGCGTGTGGGGGCACTGGGGGGGGGACGTGGGAATGTGACTGTGTACCTGGTTTTGTGTTTGTCTTTTTGTCAGGTTGGGTTTTGGACTGCCCCATCTCCTGTGGCATCTCAGGTCTCCACTAAATGTGGTGTCCATCCCCTCCCTGTCTGGCTCTTCTCCATTGGCTGGTGCCTTGACCCGCTGATGTGTTGGTTGTCCTCGGTGTCTGTGGTTGGGGGCTTGGGTATGTGCTGGCTCACTCTTGGCGGCTGCTTCACGGGGCCCGGACTCTGTGGCTCTGTCGGGGCCCCACTGGAGGGTGAAGTGCCCTTGGGCCTTGGGTCTCTGGGTCTATGGCTGGATCCGCTCTAGGGTAGCTGGCTGCCGGCGGAGGCCGTGATGTAGCTCCTGGGGGCTTTGGCACTGTGGCTGTTGGGGGGATTTAGGGGCTCTCCTTGGCTCTTCCCTGTGATGGGGGAGGCAACTGTACCTGTACTGGTCGTTTTTGGACTCCACTTGTGAAAGTAAATCTGTTGGGCTCTTTTTGGCATTAAGACACCAATTCTCAATGCTACACTGCCGGCCGAACACGTAAAAAAAATATATAGAACATTTGCAGTTGATTTATCTTTCATAAAAGGTGACTGCATTTCTGTAAGACCAGAGAGCACAAAACTGCATCACATTCTCTTCAGAAAAAAAAAAAAAAAACGCTCATCATTCAACTACATTGTTGACTGGGTGTGGCTTGCTGTGGTGGGAAATGTATACAGCTCTTCTTTTGATGCTGTCGAAGAACTTAACAAATTGAGTTCAAGAAATTAAATAATAAATCCCATTTATTTTTAGAGACATGACTAAAAGCTGCACCAAGAAAGTAGAAACCTGCCTCGAATCAGGTTGACAGCGACAGGAGCACAAGACGTGCTGATAATCAGGCAATGATTCATACATGAAATTTAAAAAGTTCTGTATTTTTGTTCTCAAAAACATGTTCAGTTTAGAGAAAAAAAAGATATAGTCATTATTTAGTTATTTTTATGTTATGTAAATCTGGGTGGGGAAAAAAACTTGATGAAAAGTGTTTCAATCTTTTTAGGCTTTTCTCCATATTAGATTTGCTTCCTTTGCTCTAATTCAAATAAAGTCTTACATTCGTCTTATATAAAGTCTTACATAAAGTTTAATATCTTCTGAAAATATTTATGTTAATATTGTAATCAATAAAAGTGCTTCAAAAATGCAAATTAATGAAACTATATGTGGGAGTAACAAAACTACCCTCGCATTGCTACTATGCTGTGGGGATCATGAAAACTGATTGGTACTACTGTAGAGAATCTTCCCCCTACAGGTTCAGCCACCTGTTGGTGCCAACATAGCTCTCTGAAAACTGACAAAAAACCTGCAGAGTCCATAATATTAATAATAATAATAATAATATCAGCAAGATAGAGGAGCAGGGTGTTTATGGATCTGAGGGTGTGAGTGGTGGACTGCAGGGTGATGAGTTCTTGGAGGGAAGTGGGCGCATGTCCATGGATGCATTTATGGGTGAGTAGCAGAATGTTATAGTTAATATGGGATGAGACAGGTTAGCCAGTGCAGTGATAGAAGGATGGGGTGATGTGCTCGTGTTTATGGGCTCTCATCAGGACCCTGGCAGCACTATTTTGAATGTAATGCAGCTTCTGGATAGTTTTGCCAGGTATACCGATGAAGAGCCTGTTGCAGTAGCAAAACCTGTTCTGATTACCACTAAAGGCAGTCCAACACCACTGGTGGTACTTGTATCACAGTTGAGAGGATACTCATAAATGAGCCATAACAGCCTTCATATTTCTTGGGCGAATATTTCTTTTATGCTAAATAAATCTGAAGTTATGGACAAAACAAGTTTGATTTTGCTGGAGGATATAGAACGCTTGGAATCACTGACATGAAATCATTCCTGAACACAGTCCTGACAGCTTCTAATTACCATGCAAACAGGGTCCACAGCTATAATGTGCAAATGCACAGAGCCATGAAAAACTATCCTTCTCCTTATATAGGCTTCAGAGCAAAAAAAGAAACTTTAATATCAGCAACAGGCATAACCTGAGTAAATGCAAAAACAGTTTTCAAAGGATAACTTAATTTATCAAGGGAAGAAAACTATCCAAACCAACCCGGCCCTACATGAAAAAGAAATTGCCCCATAAAGCTTAAAACTGTTTGTGCCACCTGGGTAGCTACAGCTGATATTTCTAGAGATATTTCAGATTTTGTGTTATATTATCTGTATTATTGAATTGACTTTTTATTGTAAAGAGCCCTGAGACAACACGAGATGTGAATTGGGGCTATAAAAGTGAATTTATTATTATTGCCACTAACAGAAAGGCACGATCACCAAAAATGTTCATGTTAAAGTCAGATGGAAGGAGGACCAAATCCTTTGCCAGTCCACCAATCAGAATGGGAGTCATGTGGT